>NC_050187.1:29695885-29820885 GCF_008315115.2 Sander lucioperca
TGATGTGGAGAGTTTTTCTGTGGCCAAAACGATCGGACAATAGGCTTACTGAGGGAAAAATCACTCATGGGAAAGGAAGATGGCGCGAGAGAGCAAGAGATTAAAATGCCAAGTTGGGTCAATATACTGTCAGTGCACTTAATACTAAGACATTGAATCAAGCAGCTACTCATTGATGTCAGTTGCAGGTTAAACGTTTTCAATCCACTATCGCTATCAAAGACATAACAAATAAAGGTACACATAGGTGTACAAATGAAGAATAGGCAGTGCTAAAACATGGGGCTGAATTTCTAAAAACACACCACCTCTCAACACTAAAATTTGAATAAATAAAACAAACAGACATAACAACTCAACATGACAAGCAGCCAGAGTCTCAGTGGCAACAACGTAATGGGTAGTATTGTAACAATGGGAAGAAGTATGCTTCTCTGCAACTCAAATTTGGATTTGACAGAAAACAATTGTGACTGAAAGGAGATTATTGTTTGTGCTTGCATTCAGCCTGTTTGTACTTGGAGCATTAGATTGCAAACGGGCTGTTTGTTCATATATATCCACAAGCCAAAGCAGACAAATTCATACTGCAGGTCTTACCGTCTCCAGGCTCTTGACATTAAATATGTCTGGTGTTGTTGAAGTGTTTGAAATTTGCCCAGGAATATGAAAAGACCAGAACTTTGATAGATGTAAACTGAAGGTTGGCATTGCAACTGCATGACACTTCTCTCATTTGAAATGTATTCAGAAACTGGTTTTGGTAGATTGTTGATGGGAAATTTAACAGCAGCCATGATTTTACATTTTTGGAGTTAGAAGCAAATACAGCCCAGAATGTGGTGTTCTCATCCTGCAGACTGAATTGATGCTGTCAATCATCTGTTGAACAACCTATACTTGGAGTGACGTGTCCAACCAGATACCGATTTAGCCTTGCCAGTTTTCAAAACAGCTACTTGAAATGTGGACTGGCTCTGATAGGCCCCAAAAAAACATTATTCTTACCAATATCTTACACAAAACACAACCAGCTGTGTAAGGCAGCACAACAGCTAATGGCCAAACAAACTGATTGATTAGGAAATGTGGGGAGATGCTGTTAATAGATAAATGTTGCTTTTTTCTCCCTCACTTTTACTTTCCTAAGCACAAATCCTGAGCACAATCAACGCACGCACGCACGCACGCACGCACGCACACACACACACACACACACACACACACACACACACACACACACACACAGCACGGGCAACCACGCAGACAAACGAAGGCATGAGGCGTGAACACATGTACACACTCTACACTCTGGTGAGAAGATGCACACACGCACAAACACTCACACACAGATTTCTGACGTTAATCTTGTATATGTTGGCTGTGATCGATGGATGTTCGGGCTAATGGTTATAAATGCATTAGCACCAAGACCTAATCAGCCAGACACATGCGCACAAGCACATACATTTATGCACGTAGTTGAGCAGACACACACACACACACACACACACACACACACACACACACACACACACACTCGCCCTCTAATCGTAATCTAGTTCAGGCGTTCTTCCGATTCAATTTCCTGTTGAGTTTCATTTCATTACTAAGTCATGAACCGCCATATTTACAGACCCACGTGCCAGTACTCCATCACATATAGAGTAAGAGTGGAATCATTAGTCAAAAGAAACAAAAGCAGATTCTGTACTAATTAAAATTTGGTTTTAGTTGTAATTCATCAACACAAATGGGAAATCCTGACCAAAAACAATGAATACACCTAAATGTAAAATGTTTTTACAGCCATGATTCCTCAGCCTGCAATAAAGTAGACATTATTACAACTATTAGAACCATAACTTACATGTCACACACATAAAAAAGGCACTCAAATGTATAAAACTAAAAAAGGACACACAAGACCACAAACAAACAAAAAAACTACAGCTATTCGGAAATTCCAGACCCCAGTCTGATGCCTGTTGGCCAGTAACCTTTCCCCTCATATGGATCTCTCTGGTCGACCGGGCAGCCATGTTCCTTGTTGCGCAATGAATCTGGATACCCCTTGCTGTTCAAGTAAGCTTGCGTCCTTACTTGGCGTTAAGGGGTATATAGCCCTTCCCATTAGCTCTACCCCTCGACCAAAATGAGTATTGGGACAGCACTTACTCTCACGGAAGCGCGCAAAACTAAGGGGTAAGGGGAAGGGTTAAGACAGAGAAATGAGATGCAGCCTTAATCTAACAGACATGGCGGATTTCTATCCAAAGCTAAGTGCTGAAAGTGCTTGAAAGATCTGGGTCTCCTCAGGAAAATGGCGACAGTGACTTTAATGACTTAACGCTGAGATCTTTTCCGACCAGAATGATAGTCTTGTGATGAGCATTAAAATATTCCATGTTGCGATAGAGGAATGCAACCTCCACATTATTCAGATTTCAATGTGCCCGGCAAATGGTAAGTGTAATGGTATTTCTCTGTAACACTGTTTTTAATATTCAATCTTGGCCAGTTTTTCCCAAAATATTCATTACATGATATCAACTTCTGCCGTTCAAGATACCAGGGGCATTTTGTGTCAAAACATTTAGCATCCCATTAAGAGATGAGTACCAGTACCTGTTCACAGATTGTAAGCCATAATACATAACTTTCATTTCCCCCAAAATATAAATCCAGTATTTTCAGATGTTCAAAATCAACCGGGCATTTGCTGAATATAAATACAATGTTTTCCTCCCCAGCCCCTTCTGCGGCAAAGCTGGATTTTTAATATCAGACTTTTGTTTGCATATGTAATGCCATCTAAGCTCATTGTGGAGACTTCAGATTAATTTCTGAGGCTAAGATGAGGCTTGAATTATAACGGAGAGTGGAGCAGAGAGAGAGAAGGAGGGAGAGAAACAAAGCAGACGCGTAACAAATAAAAAGACCGACAGGCCGCGGGACAGAGACAGGCATTATCAGAAGAGTATTACTGTACCTCATAGGCTTACAGGCACACAGCTCTGTCAGCTCTTGTTATTGATAGAACAAACTCAGCTCTCTGCCAAAAAGAAAAGGTCACATTATACAAGTTATGGTTTAGAAGGCGAATATGTCACCTCTAAAATTACACTGAAAATGTCAGGATATCATTCCCACTTCATGGTTAGAACTGTATACCTTCCACCTTATACCTTCACTCCACCATGTGGAAGAGACTAAAGGCACCAGACTTTCCTAACTAAACATTACTTTCTTACCTAAGACAAAATAACATAGATGTAACATATTGAATTCTTATTTATTTGTACACTCAACTCTTCCAGCATGCGACACACGTGCGACAGAGGGGAAAAAACTAACAAAGCTGGATTTTGTCAATATCGGGACCGATATCCGATCTTAATATCGGATCGATGCACCCCTAATTTTCACCTGCCTTTAGACACTCGATTACATGAAAAGCAATATGAGGTGCAGAAGCAAAACATTGAACACAAAAAGAAATTTGTCAGTGCTCTCAAGCTCAGCCTTTTAACATTGCCCACATTTTACAACACCACATAAATGGTATGAATTGGTCCTGGAGTCAGGTAGTATTTTATCAACACAACTTGTGATGTGAGCTGCCAGTTACACAACTTGTGATGTGAGCTAATTGCAGACTTGTCAGCACAGAGTCTCGCTCTACGATCGTATGTGAAAAATCTCCAAGAACTATAATTGCATACAGTGTTCATATAAATGAGTCCCTGTTGTAGTGTATGTTTGTGGAAGTGCACAAAAGCGCGTTTGTGTGTCATGGAAACACAAAACAAAGTGTTGTATGTGTAAGAATACAATTACAAATCCTGGAATCATTATCAAACAAACATTTAGGAAGTTGCACAGTCGGACAGCAAGGGGAAACAGCGCAAAACCTGTCAATGCTTTGGAAACTTAACACACATGTTCGCTTGGTTAAAAAAAGTTATAAGTGAAACACTTAGGCCTATAGTATAGATAAAACTCATAATGCTGTCATTAAGGAGAAACAGTGATGTTAAAGGTACTCGCGATGTCATGCATTTTTTAGGCTGCATGTTTTGTCACATACAGCAAAAATCTCCTCACTATCTGCGAGCTGCCGGTCCCCTGAACACACTGTAAAAAAAACGCGGTCTCTGTAGACAGCCTAGGGTCCACACACGCCAACAAAAACAAAGTGGTCCAACCTGGACCATGCAAACATACACAAACCGTGTTCCAGTGTTCAGCCAATAACGGACAAGAAGGATTAGTTGTAGGAGGGATGAGGAGGAGGGAGGAGCGAGCTAGTCTTCGTTTTGTTTGAAAATACTTTGAACGTCAACAAGAAGTAACGTCACCCAACATCGCTTAGAGCACCTTTTAAGGTGCAGTGGTTTTCACCTTAGGATGCCTATTAACAACGGGCGAAGGGACTGCCGATGAAAAGTAGCCTTTAAGAGGGGAAGATAGATTGCCCCTTCAAAAGGCTGTGTCTCCAAGTGGTTCAGTTATATCAAATAACAAATACAAGAGTTTGAGTCATTTTTGAAAGTTCCAATCTGTCCGCAGAGCTCTTCATCGCTCAGAGACAGCTCTTCTTAAAGTGATGAATGACTGTTTTTTTTTTTTTTGCTATAGATATTAAAAGTGCCTTAAGTGATGCTGCACAAAGATTGTTGATATTTGAACTTAACTGCCAAACAAATACATGAATTGAACTTTTAAGGTGAGGAACGAGAAGAGAATTGCCTGTATGTGTGAAAACAGCTTTATCACGCTGATCTGTTTTTTTTTTTTCATCACACACAGAAAATAGAAAGCTAGGTTACCCTGAGGAGATATTCGTTCAATTTGACAAAAAGTGTATAGATTAATATCACTTACGTTACCTTTTAATGCAGCTGTTAATTTCCCTCCTCGTCTCAAACAAGCATCAGATGTCTCAAACTCTGACTCAGCAACACAGATATTCCCCTGGGCTGACATTAAGCCTGTCTGCACAACTTTCATCACTTCTGCACTATTGGTTATAAAAGGCTTTGGCATTCACAAAGGGATAAGGATAGGGCAGGTATGCAAATTATAAGCAATTTCATGTTGCAATCATTGTCAGTATTATAAAATGTAAAATAAATGTCTTTAAATGAAACATTCTGCTCTCTTTTTGCACCTTAAACCTAATAAATGCAATACAAGAAAACAAAATAATGAGTAAATTATATAAATACATAAATACATGTAAATACATTTACTGGCTTTACGTAAGGACATAAATTGGAAGGCAAACATACAGGGCAAGTAAGACAAAGTAAGTCATTTTGATATCAAAGAACAGGTAGTTTATTCTTGTAACTTGAACTGTAGACAATGGGAATTTTTTTCAAATTTTTGTTTTCATTCACCAGTTCATATTTTAGTTCCTTTTCGGGGTCACATCTTACAAAGCATTTCTGCAGTTTTTTTTTTTTTTTTTCTCCAACAGCTCAATGGCCTCTGGTCTATCTCGAGCCAAGCATGTTTCTTCATAATAAACAATGATCCTGTCTCGTGTAACACGGCACCAATTCCCACCAAGATGATTTAACACATAGCTACTCTCAATACTGAACACATTGGTTGGAAAACAATCATTGTTTCTTTTACATAAGGCCTTAATCTTAGAAGATTAATCTGCTTTATGGTTTGCTGTGAAGTGTACATGGAGCAGCCCAGCAGTGACTGATGGCGTAGAGCTTCTGTAGTTGTTTAGCATGCTGGCTGTATTGCATTTATTTGTTTGAGGATTTACAGTTAATTTCATGGTTTGTGGGAATATTTCCGATTGATGAAATAATGCCTACATGTTTCCATGTGATGTCTTTTTTGACGTAGTCATTTAGCTTTTCACACTACCATTGCAGGTCATTTCGGTTAATATCACGATTAGTTATCAAGTGGTAGTGACAATGAGAAGGTGTATTCTGCATTTCCACTGTTTTTATTGTCAAGGGTTGGGTTGTTTACATTTTACTTTTCTTGATTAAACCCTTGTGTTGACTTTGGGTCACATTGACCCGTTTTAAATTTTTGTTTTATATCAGAAAATATGGGACCTAGAAATAAGCGCTGAAAATGTGTAAAACGTTGGAAAAAGCAAAAACAAACTGAAAAAAAGGCGTCAAAAACGTTGAAAAAAAGACAACAAGGGTTAAGAAAAAACACAGACCCCTTATATATAGGACATTTTGTGAAAGGTCATGCAACTATTGTAAAGGTTCTTATAGTTGTAGTGTATATAGACTTGTCTAAGAAATGCAACATGACCGTATTATACCATATGCTTGGTTTTATGTTTAGTTTTTTTCTGCAACTTAGCTGTTTTGCTTCCCTATTCTGCTCTCATCAGTGTTGTTTCCAGCTGCAACAGGCAGCTGTTTCAGTGAAAATGCTGACATCAACCAACCATACACAACGTGCATAGCAGTAAACAGCAGGCCAACAAAGTACGTGACTAACTGGTGAACGTTGTGGAGCATTTAGCTTAAAAAAGCCAAATATTTCTTTCAGAAGTCGACCAAAACAGAGCTGACAGGAGAGTTAATATTGGTCTTATTTCCCCCCTGTGGCCAGAGATATGACTTTAAATGAATGCCAATGTTTTTTTGTGTCTACTTGATGTGTAAATAGGCAGGTATTTGCTAATATGTTCGCCACAACAGTTTTATGATGGGATATGTCAATGTTGTGTGTTAGTTTGATACACTGCCCCCAAGTGGCCAGAAAATAAGTTCTCTACAAAGGAGACCCTTCTTTGTCCCTCATTTTTAAGAACCACTGGCCTAGAGTATCTGTAGAATCTAATTATATTATTGTAGAAAAAGCTGTTAATACCCTTTTATCTTGTTTGGTCAACAACCCATCACAGGTTCGGTATCGATTTCTACAGCATATCCTCGTAGAAGATCTTTTCACAACAGATTAAGGATTCTGTGAACTTAGTTATTCCCTAGTGGGACCTCATTGCAGTATTTGACAAAATTAGTCATGCAATGTTAATTGGTTGCCTTGAGCAGTAGGTGGGTATCTCCGGTTCAGCATGAGTTGGCTCAGATCCTATCTGTCAAACAGAACATTCTCAGTGAAAATAGGCAATTCCTCATCTTCCTCAGCAGTCGTCCCTTGTGGGGGTTCCTCAGGGCTCATTTCTTGTCCCCATCCTGTGCTCCCTCTACATGTTCTCCATTGCTAGTATGATTCAGAGATTATTTTCCTGCTACCATCATATTCTCAAGAGCGTCATTGCTGACAGTAAATGTCGGATGTTTAAGACATGAACCACCGTGAATCTTAACTTGTTTCCTCACTAAAAGCTAATTAATATGATTGCTATTGATGACCGAAGGTCTCGAATGCCTTTTACACATTTAAGTTCTGAAACAACTTCTTCCACTCTTCTGGGAAGCTTGCATAATTTCCCCAACCCTCAAAACAAACAAACAAAAAATCCATATATCGGAACAATCTGTATCGGACAGATGGTAATTTGTCAGATTACATTATGCAATATTATTTATCAACCACAAAATCTTGTCTATTATTTGGCAACCCAATTGTATATGTATATTGTGAATATGCATACAGAAGTGACATTGCATTTTTGTGTTTACTGACAATAGTTTAAACAGAAAGCCTTTAGCATGTTATAATTAGCATAATTGTTGGATCTTTATCATGTTTATAGTTCCATGGTGGTATATGTACAGCAGGGAAATACAAATGAACTATTTTACATTTTACAAAAGTATCCCTTATTTTAGAAAGTCTAACTTGGCAGGTATCATTATTGTTATTAAAGCAGACTTTAATATAAAAGATAGCTGTAACATGGATGAATAGAATTTTGTTTGTTTTCTGTCAGCGGTCTGGCCTTGCTTCTTGAGGAAACTCCAGCTGTGACTCAGCATAGGGTTCACCCTACGTTGTGAACAACATGGGTATGGATCTGCCTCAACATGTTCAAAACTTGACACACTCTGTCATTCTCTCCCAGCAAACATCTGGCAGATGGCAGCTAGCGGGAGGTGGCCAAGTTCAAAATCAACCTAGTCAACAAGTACAGGATTCTAATGATATTATGACAGAAAAGAATTGTGCGAAAGGATTAATGTATCCTCTGTCACTCTTATATATCACCAATCTGATGTTCACTGCATTAAAGTTGTTTTAAGATGAATTCATGTAAAGTACTCGATGTACCCACTTCACCCCAACCTTCATTGTCTTTTTCTATTTCTGTTTGTGTTCAAAATAACTTGGAATCGTTGGTAATAGATTAGCAAATTGGCATCACATTTTTTTTTCTCCTTAATATCTTGACTATAGGATAGAATGATGATAACTAAACGATGATTGCGTTCATCATATTTCGTATCACACAGTATATGCACTCCTGTACAAGTACAATAAATAAATACAAAATGCGGTGATGATGTCATCACCGCGCTAGTGTCGCGTCACCGCCGCTATTGTGGTGATGCTGTTTTCGTCACAGCCCTAATTTACACATCGATTTGTCCAGACTATTACACAAAACCACCCCACAAATCAAAATGTGCATACTTTTGAGCTTTGTCCGAGCGTACTGCTTTTCAAGTTCCCTCTGAAGTTATAACCCACCCCTTTCTATCTGTGAACAGTTGTTGTACGTTTCCAGGCAGCTGTTTATTTTTTGCTTTATAAATGATTTGTGCAATCTTAAACTCTACCAGATCTTTGAACTTTATGTGTAACTTAAATACCGTATATAGGTGTGCTTGTTATATCCAGCATTATTTACTATACAAATGGCTCTTTTTTTTGTAGTGTGCTTAGTGATTCTAAGATGGCTTTGTAGGTGTTGCCCCATACTTCAACACAGTAATTTAAATATGGTAACACAAGCGTGTTCAGGAGCAGCACAACTCATTTCAAACGCGTGAAGAAGACTCGTGAGACCTTGATGAATTACACAGGAGCATTTAATGAACACTCAATTAAGGAGAATTTAGGCAGGCAGTACAGTTTAACCACGGTGTGTTATCGTGTCGTGCCGTCCCAACTCTCTGAAGTTCCCGTCTTCATGAAGGTGTATTTAAACTCATGCTGGGGATGTTAACTTTAGGTGAACCTTCAAAGTATAAACAAAGATATTGCGGACGCCAAAATATCTCAGCACAAACAAAATGTGTTATGTGTTTACTTTCTCTATGGCCTTGGCAGGCTGAGCAGCACTGTCTTATCATACAGCTGCTACGTCTCCTATCAACTATGGAGGCACAAAGTGAAATGTATTTTCATAGGCTCTTTCTATTCACATTGCAACAATGAAATATCTGTTGTTTCAACTTACTTTTGGCACTTTAGTATATGCAAATTGAGGCAATTTGATTTATCAACGTGTATTAAACATGTTTGCTTTTGTCTACATCTTACCTACTACACTTTACTATATACTACCAAATAGGGATGTCATGATACCAGAAACGTGGTATCTACCAGTTCAAGTGAAATTCCATGATTCTCGATACCCAGTTCGATACCACGGTAAAAAAACAAAAACAAAACCATAAATCCCATGTACTTAAACATACACTCCTTAATTAAAAACATTTAAACGTTACAAAAAAGAACATGCACCGACTTGGTACCGAAGCATCGGTTCTCGTGACATCCCAACCACCAAATAATGAAAAACTGACCATGCAATAAAGTAAGACAGAGGACACAACAACGGGAGTCATCTTAGCTCGGCCACTTCATGAATCCACCTTCATAAATGTTGTTTCTTCTGAGGAACGCAGCAATAACAAGGCTGTTTGGCTTTTACAACTGGCAGTAACTTTGAAAGCCACAACAGAGAGCCTGACAAGCTTTGCTGTGGGAGAGGGCCTTTATTCACTGGCACCAATGACAGAAATATTCACTTTGTATATAAGCTAAGAAAAGAAAAGTGCGGGGCAGACAGGGAAACGTTGAGGAGAAACGAGAACAGAATGTGCACTTTATATTTTAGCCAACCCATCTTGTGTATGGGGAGATAATTAAATTGGTTTGTTTCTAATTAAAGCCGTTGATGGTGTAGTTTCAAACCAAATCTGCTGGACTGGAAGCAGCAGGCAGCCAGGAGTGAGAGCAAAGAGGAAAAAAGGCAACACATATACAAGGTTTTGATTTACTGAGTCATTTCCGCTTGTCATCTTAAAAAGTACAGGTGGATTGCAATCTGGTTGCCGCGTGTCTAATAAAGGTATTTTCTTTGCTGCCTTAGTCTCCATTCTTTGCAATTCTGTCAACATCGACTCAAATAGCCAAAGAAGTTAGCCTTATGTGGAGCCAAAGTCATTTGAGTGATTGTGATGTTATTTATTTAAGTAATGCAAGTGATTTGCTTGATTGTATAGGCCTACACATTTTGTTAAAACTCAAACACACAGAAACACGTAGAGACATTGGGTTAAAACTCCTGCTTCCATCTCCAGTGGTGTGTGTTGGAGATTTCTTTTCCCCGAATACAATGACACCCACACTCAGGGTTTCTGCTGATGCCGAGTACCTATCCGACACCAGTCATGTTATCTCCCAAATTTAAAATCTGTAAACCTCTGTGTGGAACGGATGTCATCCTGTTGTTGAAAGTTTTCTTGCCAGACTTTGGGCTGTTCCTTTTTTCTCCCAACTCCAATTCAGTATTAAAATGTTCACATCACGTGTTGTGTGGGTGTGTGCCTCTACATAATGTGTGATTTGAAAATGTGATAGATTCAGCACATGCAATAAATCAAAACTACACACACACACACACACACACACACACACACACACACACACACACACACTCACTCTACAGATGTCAACATGACAAGGCCAGATGTATGTGTCTGTTTGATGTTCCCTGGCTTGTCCAGATGGGACAGTGCTGGAAATGATCAAGAGATGAGACACGATGAGAGATGGGTAAAATATGTAGGGAAAAAAAAACTACGTTGTGTATAATCATCAGTCAATGATTTGTTAGACATGTGAGTGACATCTGTGTCTGTTTGTGCATACAAAGACAGGAAGAAAAGATGAGAGAAGTATCATCCGGCATGGGAGCATACAGAACATATGGGAAACAAATGTGTGTGTGAAAAAAAGCAAAATTGATGTCTCTCTGGATTAAAAAAAATTGTATAGATATTTTTATTTCAATTTTTGTGAGTAGAGATACAGGAACGTTTAAGGGAGACAAAGGCATAGAGATGGATGACGAAAAGCTGTTTGTTTTTTTGTTGTAGAAACATCTCATATTTAACTTAAACGTGATCTGAAGAGCATTTTTCAGGTTGTGCTTGCAGTCAATTTATAAAATATTCTGGAATCTGCCACTAATCAGAATTGAAACTTTTTGTGAACTCTGTAAAGTTTTCCGGTCATGACATTAGTTAGGAGTGCAAAGTCAAAGGCAGCTGGCTTTACTTTAGATTCTTGAAGATGTTGGTCCAGCTGGCTGTCATGCAACAGTCATTGGAGTCAAGGTATGAATGAGTCCCTAACTGCCTGGAAAGGGATGTGAGGACAGCATTGTAAGTGGCTGATAAGTGGTGTGTTAGGTCGCATCCTCTGTTGAGTGATGGTTGTTTCAGTTTGACATAAATGGCCTCCTTCACTTCTCTTTCAAACACCTGTCTTCTCTGTCCAGTATGTGTACATTGCTGTCCCTTGTCTGTTAGATGAAAGTAGACAGCTCTGTCTTGAACTGTTTTAGAGGTGGATTGGCTCCCCCAATATACACACTCCTCGCTGCATTGGACTGCATACAACATTGCTCTGCATATGTTTGAGTAGGGATGGGCAATACGGCCTAAAATCCATATTGCTATATACATGTACATTGCAGCCTCTTGCGATAACAATATATCATGATATATAAATTATAATAGAACCATTTCAGAACAGGTTACATAGACCCTAAGGAAAGCCAAACTGCTAAATGTATTTATTTTTTTAAAGAGAAATGTAGTATTGAGAACATTTATTGTGCAAAACTGTAATTATACAACATAATGTTGCAGATAAATACAATTCAAGTACACTAGTTGCAGAGACTTTAACAAAGAAAAAGCTTAGAAAGTATTGGGTTTCTTTCCTTTAGTGCAAAGCATTCTAAAAGGCACTACACTTAGTTAGTTTAAGTCCTTGGTTCTTAAATGCCACCCAAGATGCAGAGAACAGGAAAAAGTGGTGTCTTTTTAGTTAAGGAACAGACACTATACTGAAAATACTTTCAGTATTAGGCAAAGATGCACAGATACTTTAAATAAAAACATATTTCAAACATAAAGTGTCATACCTGCAGCCTAATGTAACGCATTTGGTTTTAAACGTTTTGTTCTCTTAATGAAATGAAAACTGGTGTCTTGTTAATAAAGGAACGGATACTGTGAATTAGGGAAATACTTCCAGTGTTAGGCATGGCTATTTTAAAAACAGAAAATTCTTCCAAGTGTAGTGCACAGATACTTCAAATGAAAACATAGTAAAGTGCAAAATGAAAGCACAATAATAGATTAGATTGAATAATAGATTGAATAAAGAAGATACTTCCAGTATAAGGCACATATACGTCAACTAAAGAAAATGTTTCAAGTATAAAAGTTTCTTTACAGTAGTGCCATGCCATAGACAGTAAAAAGTGCAAAACAGTGACAGAGCAGATTTACACGCACGCACGCACGCACGCACGCACGCACACACACGCCGTATGTTTTGCAGGGAAGTACAACGTCTGCAAACACCGGCTGCCAAGATTCCAATCGTCCGTTATAGAGTGAATTGTTAGGCTGATGAAAGGCTCCATGGTACGGCTCGACCTCAGGTCTGTTGTAGCGGCTTAAATCTGAACCAAGTCCAAATAATGGATGTTGCACCGGTCTTTTTCACCAGCTCCTCCGTTTCTCTTTCAGCCATGTTTACTCTAGATGACGATGATGCGGTGCAGCTCGTGGCTCTACATTTCGAGGGGTAGATTGTGTTATCAACATGCGTTATCACGATAGTGCAATATAATTAAAATCTCTATTGTAGGCCAATTTTGTATCGTTTCTATTACATATCGTTTCTATTGCCCATTACTATGCTTGAGTGTGTTCTCAGTGTAGTCTGGCATTGCAGGACCTATCTTCACAGAGCTGTGGAGTAAAGTCTGGCTACACCACAGATACATTTAGGATAGGAAAAAAAACACTATGGGTTGTTTGCATTTCTTTAAACCAATCACAATCATCTTGGGCGGCCCTAATCTCCGGACGCAGAGACGGTGGCTCTGCAACATAGTCTTGGTAAGGAACTTGTTTTGGTGGAACATTTGCACCCTGCAAAAGAAAATGCCACATACAATATTAAATGAGTTAACTGTTCACACAATACAGTAACATGAGCTATTTCGGTCCCAAAACTTCAGTTAGAGAGTAAATGCTGTAAACATATTCTCTGTAAATCTTTACAGTCATTCACTGAAAGAACCTAGAAGGCCTGCCTTGTTGCACTATCCAAATTTCCTTAAAACTTGCCAGATCAAAGTTTGTTTTTGTTTTCCGTAGCGAAAGCGTAGGGATTGTTTTCTACTCTTTCTTCAGATATTTGTTCCTGTATTCATTTGTGTCTCTACAGTAATGTTTGCATGTCCAGTGTACAACACACGACTGATTAGAAACCATTAACATGCACCGTCTGACTGGACCTGATACTTTTAATGGAAACACAGTAGTTACAATAAATAAAAAAAACTGATTCCCAAAGCTCCTCATCATCTCACAAACATCAGTGATGATGATTGGTTGTCCTTGACCTGCTGCTAACCCTAACCCTATAACAATGAGGCCCTGGCTTTTAATTAACCCTGTTACCAGTGGTAGCTGTTAAAGGGGACATAAGATGTGCTTCTGAATACACCAGATTATGCTAATTAGCCTCATTAGCAAGGGTGACCTTTTATAAAATGGTACATTGTTGCCTCAAATGAAAACCACGTTACTGCAGTTTTGACCTTTTTTTGATAACCTTTTAACTGAATCCAAAATTTACCAGACTAGTGATGTGCTGCGTCAGTTTCATGACCTAGGGCCCACAAAATCCATTAACATCTAAAAATTGTCGAGGTCATCAATATGAAAATTAAGCTTTTTTTTTTTGTTCTTCATAATAATTATATTTGGCTATTTTATAAAGGCATGCATTCATCTGTACACTGCAGTGGTCTGTTTTAATTAGAGAGAGAGAGAGAGAGAGAGAGAGAGAGAGACTTGGTTCCCTCAGGTATCTGTGAAGAGAATGCAAAATGAGTATTTGATTTAATCATTCACTCATAGCGACTTACATTAAATTATTGACTCTTCACGTACATGAGGCCTCATCCTCATTCTGTCAATGTCTTGATGCTGTTTAAGATATACTATGTCTTTAATTCTTGCTGTGCCGCTGCCTCGTACTCTGTCTTTGAGAAGTGTAGTGATGAAAGTAAGACCAGTAGGACTTTCTCTGTGAGACCAACTAAAGCATACTTAAAGCTTTAGTGCGTAACTTTTTGATATTACTGAACGTCCGTTACATTCAAGCCGTTGCCAACTGAGTTGCTACAAAGCTAATTAAGACAGCTCCACACAACTCTCTCTGTATTTCTCAGTATGGCTATGTTCAGAAGATTGTGTCGTCCAGTCACTTTCCCGCGCTTAGCTCGAGTGAAGATAATGACCTCTTCTAAAGAGTCCATCATGTTTTTTTAATCCTCCGTGTCCTCCTTGGCTACTAGCAACTGCGTGGAGGAGGGGTGGGGGCGCGTGCGGCATCACGGAAGGCTTGTATCATGTGGACACGCTGACAGTTTTGTTGTCATTACTTATAATTTGTCATGGGGGCGATAGAAACTACGCACTATAGCTTTAATGCCATGAAACCAAAATCAATTAAAAAAAATATATAAATATGACTGATAGCCAACCCTCGTTAACCTATCATTAACCGACTGACATGGAGGCAACTGAGTCCTAGTTCACCCGTCTGGCCCAGGCTTGAATATTCTTTCTGTGTTCGCGGACATCTGCGGTTATGTGTTGGGACGGCTGATTTAACCCGCCAGTCCTCATCGGAAGAGTGTCATGTGTCATGTAGCTCTCCGCTGTGAGTGCCGTCCAGCAGACAGCCACAAACCTAGCAGAAAAAAATGATCTTAAAACGCAACTTGCTAGTGCAAACTTAGCACTGGTAAGTTAACTTGCAGTTTAGAAATAGAATACATAGCCTGTTTTTCGTTTACCATCCAACAAACTTTATTTGACATGAAATTCCAAAGAAGGCCTTGGTCTCCACACCTTTACTGTAACATTCAGACCATTGCACGATTAATACAGTTGGGTTATGGAGAAATTGGAAACAGGCATTACTCAACATATGGACCACTCTTGTATTAATGGACAGAACTTGTGTAGGCAATTTGAAATATTGGGCTCTTTACTGTTTGAACGTTGCAATCAATTCATTAGCCAATTTGGGAATTATGCAAGAGCAAATGCAGCTTCAACTAAGTCAGATTTTATGTACATTCATTGTGTTTAGTGAATCAGATCCTGGCAACACTGTCGGCGACAGGACAATACATACTTTATATGTCATATTTAATATCTCCAGATCAATACAGTGTAGAGACTTACTTTTTGCTGTTTAGAAGCAGAGAAATGCGCCCTTTCAACGAGGTCCTCTAACAATTGTAGGCCAACCAGAAGCATTTTAATCCATCATGGAATTACAGTGACTTCGTAACATAAATAATAATTATCCAAAAATCACCTTACTTAATTTCCGCTTTGTATGTACTTTTCAGAAAAAAAAAAGTTTTATATTTTTGTAAGTTAGAGTTTATTTATGTTTCCCCTGATTGCCAAGACTTGGGAGAACAATTTTCAAAAGCCATGAAAAGCCAGAGTTTTAGTTTTTAAAGTTCTCTGTGTGATTTCAATACATTTCAGTGAGATTTCATTTCCGTTTAGTCTTTTGTCTTTATAGTCATATAGCAATTTATATATTCTTGTAACATCCCTGCAGCATACATATACTGAAAGCCCAGGTTGTCCTTAAAAAAAAAAAGAAGTCTATACCTGGATTGTGCATAACAGGGTTAAGGTTACACAAGCATTATTACACAAGGAGACCAGGCGAACCACAGATGGGGAAAAAATGGATTAGACCTCAGACGGTTGGGAAAAACAACCATGGTTTCTAAGATCTGGGAAAAAATGTTTTAATCAACAAAAACTACTATAAAATGATGCAGTAATCAGTTTGGGTGTTTGAAAAGGTAAAAGACTGTACCGAATACAATTGAACCATTACTATTGCCAAAAAGATTGTTTTAAAGAAACAGCAAGACATAGGTGGTGGTAGTAAAGTAGTAGGAGAGATGGAGAAAGAAGGAGAAAAAAATGAGATACATTTTAAAAGAAAACTGAAGAGAGAACGTTTATGAACACTATTCTTAGTTGCTTGATTTGCCACAGTAAACAACAACCTGGCTCTCAACACCAAGAAGACCAAAGAGCTCGTTGTGGACTTCAGGAAGTCTAAAGCTGGCACACACACCTCCATCCTCATCAACAGGACTGAGGTGGAGCGTGTCGCCAGCTTCAAGTTTCTGGGTGTTCACATCTCTGAGGACCTCTATTGGACCTTCAATACCTCCACCCTGATCAAGAAGGCTCACCAGCGTCTCTTCTTTCTGCGGAGACTCAAGAAGGTCCACCTACCTCCTCAGATCCTGGTGAACTTCTACCGCTGCACCATCGAAAGCATCCTCACCAGCTGTGTCACAGTTTAGTAGGGCTGAACGATTTTGGAAAATAATCTAATTGTGTGAATTTTCAATTGAATTTAACCAATATTGCGATTTAATATGCGATTCTTTTTTAAGCTCTTTGTCTTCTGTATTATTCAACAAAGACAAGCAATAAATCATTGTATAGTATGAACAACACAAGATTAGATAGATTAAACAAACTGTTCTTTCCTGGAGGCCAGGTCTGGATGTGATGATGTATAGTATAGTATATTGAGCACTGACGAAGCCTGGTGTAAACATTCATATGAAAGTCAGAAACAAATCACACAAACTAAAGTGCAGATTGCAGAAATATAAAAACAAATATGTGGCTTTACCACACTTAGTAGTATTTAGATTATTCAATTATTCAATTGCACTTTTTAAACACTGTCTTTGAACTTTACTAGACAGTTAAATAAGTAAAAATTATAACAATAATAATAATAAAAAATAAATATGTGTATATATATATATATATATATATATATACGCCGTTAAAATTGATTTGCGTTAACGGCGTTAATAATGCGTTTAACCGACAGCACTAATATATATATATATATATATATATATATATATATATATATATATATATATATATATATATATATATTAGATTAGCAAATCAATTTTAACGGCATATATATATAGTTTTTTTTTTTTTTTTTACAGCGCACAGAGAGGAGCTGCCTTCAGACCCTCCCCCTCATGAAGTTGCGTGCCGTGTGCATGACAGCGTCAACGTTGCACTTTCTCAGAGAGGCTATCGTTACGTTAGTAGTAGCATGCTGCTGCTGGTCTTGCCGTGGGATTAACTGTACTAATAAAACCGTTGAAACACCGCGGCCACGCTGCTGTGAAAGCTCCCCGAACGTCATTTATCAGTCTGGTTGTTACCCCTCTCAGTGGCAGCTCCTCCACTCCATATCTTTATAATGGAGCTAGCTAACTGGAGCTAACCACTAATCAGAGCTAATCGTTGCTAACCAAGCCTTGAGTTCTGCGTGCCTGTATTCATTAACTGCATGTATGGACTCAAGCCCGAATAAAACCCTTCATTTTATTAAAATGGCTGTAAAAGTTTTAAACTACAACTCAATTGATTGAATGACAGAAATCTGCTCAAGGTACGGCGTAGCTTTAGCGTGCTAGTTGATGCTTTCTCTGTGGAGTGCAGACTGAGTTGCTCTCGCGAGTCATGTGACCAAATCGCAACCTTTGCGATTAGGAAATCGCGTTTTAACATATCGCGATATTATTGCAAATGCAATTAATCGTTCAGCCCTACAGTTTAGTATGGCAACTGTTTTTCCCATGACCGGAAAGCACTGCAGAGGGTGGTGAAAATGCCCAACGTATCACCGGTTCCTCACTCCTCTCCATCGAGACCATCAGGGTAAGCGATGCTTGTGTAAGGCGCGCAGCATCATCAAAGACTGTTCTCACCCCAACCACAGCCTGTTCACCCTAATCCCGTCCGGGAGGCGTCTCAGGTCTCTCCGCACCCGTACCAGCAGGTTCAGAGGAAGCTTCTTTCCTGCGGCTGTCACCCTACTGAACTATAACTCTGCATCCCGGTGATAATTAACCCACTAAGGCCTGCATATATCTATATCCATATTATTCTTACTACTAGTATAATGTCACTGCTCCTACATTGCATATACAGTGAGGAAAATAAGTATTTGAACACCCTGCTATTTTGCAAGTTCTCCCACTTAGAAATCATGGAGGGGTCTGAAATTGTCATCGTAGGTGCATGTCCACTGTGAGAGACATAATCTAAAAAAAAAAATCCAGAAATCACAATGTATGATTTTTTTTTTAACTATTTATTTGTATGATACAGCTGCAAATAAGTATTTGAACACCTGAGAAAATCAATGTTAATATTTGGTACAGTAGCCTTTGTTCGCAATTACAGAGGTCAAACGTTTCCTGTAGTTTTTCACCAGGTTTGCACACACTGCAGGAGGGATTTTGGCCCACTCCTCCACACAGATCTTCTCTAGATCAGTCATGTTTCTGGGCTGTCGCTGAGAAACACGGAGTTTGAGCTCCCTCCAAAGATTCTCTATTGGGTTTAGGTCTGGAGACTGGCTAGGCCACGCCAGAACCTTGATATGCTTCTTACGGAGCCACTCCTTGGTTATCCTGGCTGTGTGCTTCGGGTCATTGTCATGTTGGAAGACCCAGCCTCGACCCATCTTCAATGCTCTAACTGAGGGAAGGAGGTTGTTCCCCAAAATCTCGCAATACATGGCCCCGGTCATCCTCTCCTTAATACAGTGCAGTCGCCCTGTCCCATGTGCAGAAAAACACCCCCAAAGCATGATGCTACCAGCCCCATGCTTCACAGTAGGGATGGTGTTCTTGGGATGGTACTCATCATTCTTCATCCTCCAAACACGGTTAGTGGAATTATGACCAAAAAGTTCTATTTTGGTCTCATCTGACCACATGACTTTCTCCCATGACTCCTCTGGATCATCCAAATGGTCATTGGCGAACTTAAGACGGGCCTTGACATGTGCTGGTTTAAGCAGGGGAACCTTCCGTGCCATGCATGATTTCAAACCATGACGTCTTAGTGTATTACCAACAGTAACCTTGGAAACGGTGGTCCCAGCTCTTTTCAGGTCATTGACCAGCTCCTCCCGTGTAGTTCTGGGCTGATTTCTCACCTTTCTTAGGATCATTGAGACCCCACGAGGTGAGATCTTGCATGGAGCCCCAGTCCGAGGGAGATTGACAGTCATGTTTAGCTTCCTCCATTTTTTAATGATTGCTCCAACAGTGGACCTTTTTTCACCAAGCTGCTTGGCAATTTCCCCGTAGCCCTTTCCAGCCTTGTGGAGGTGTACAATTTTGTCTCTAGTGTCTTTGGACAGCTCTTTGGTCTTGGCCATGTTAGTAGTTGGATTCTTACTGATTGTATGGGGTGGACAGGTGTCTTTATGCAGCTAACGACCTCAAACAGGTGCATCTAATTTAGGATAATAAATGGAGTGGAGGTGGACATTTTAAAGGCAGACTAACAGGTCTTTGAGGGTCAGAATTCTAGCTGATAGACAGGTGTTCAAATACTTATTTGCAGCTGTATCATACAAATAAATAGTTAAAAAATCATACATTGTGATTTCTGGATTTTTTTTTTAGATTATGTCTCTCACAATGGACATGCACCTACGATGACAATTTCAGACCCCTCCATGATTTCTAAGTGGGAGAATTTGCAAAATAGCAGGGTGTTCAAATACTTATTTTCCTCACTGTAACTGTACATGTTGTTCATACATTGTTCATATTACATAGCCATATTTATTCTGCTCTTATAACACTGCAATATATTTCTTGTCCTGCCTATGCACCACCTGTCTATACTTGAATATCTCATTGCACTTCTGGTTGGACGCAAACTGTGTTTCGCTGTCTTTGTACTTGTACTCTGCACAATGACAATAAAGTTGAATCTAATCTGTGTATCTTGTCTCAGTTTTCTTATAGCCTTGTGTTGTGGGCTATTTGTTGTTTTGTCTTTTCTTCCTGTTAAAAAAACAATAAGAACCACTGATTACAAAACAAGAAATGTACAATTATTTAAAGAAAGGCAGCATCAATAAGAGAGGTCTTCAGCCTTGATTTAAAAGAACTGAGAGTTGCAGCAGACCTGCAGTTTTCTGGGAGTTTGTTCCAGATATGTGGAGCATAAAACCTGAATGCTGCTTCTCCTTGTTTAGTTCTGACTCAATGACTAATGAGCTTTCAGTATAGAAATGGAAAGTGTTCAAATAATTTCTTTTACAACGTCTGTCATTTTTACAATATATATTTTGGCATGGCACTGTTTTATAAACAATTATATTTTACATATTTTGTTAAATCTGCTTTTTTGCTCTTGTGTGAATCTATGTGTGAGTAATAAGAGGCATGTGACTACCAAGGGCATTAGAGGCTCTGCGTAAACAGTCCTTCTCTATTTTGCATGAGTGTGGTGTTGATATTAGAATGAATTGCTGAGATTTACAGCCTGTGATTAACTGATGAATGGGGAGCAGAGTCGCAGAACTAAAGCCCTCCAGCCAACTAAAAGAATCAAGATAATCATATACGCTTAGCCATTTAATATCAATACAGTGCATATGAATTTCCTCATCCGGAAAAACAAACAGAAATGATGAATCGAGGACAGAATTACCATTAGAGGCATTAAACGCAAGAATTTGATGAATAATTCAAGGTGTTTGAACTAGGAGGAAGCCACAGTATCTCTGTGATTTAAGCAGTCCCACAATATTAGACACATTTCCCAGGTGTTCTTGTGTACAGACAGATTACACTGGGACATTTGTATAATTAGAAGGCCCTTTCAAGACACCTGCTAATGTCTTACTGTGGTGGGAGTTTACATGACTAGTAAATACCGATGACCTTTTTTTTTTTTTTAAACCTCCAAAAAAGTAGGTCTCATGTCAACCGATGAATTGTACTGAAACCATGAAGTTGCTTTTATCAGCATTGTAACGTGTTCGGTGGCTTGCTCAACGACACCTACACATGGCATAAGGTTTCTTCACACATGCTGGTTAGAAAATGAGATTTAGAACAGTAGATGCAGAAACTGAGGTGTTAGATGAAACGCTAACCGGATTTCCACTTAATTCCAACTTGCTAGTGAAGAGCTAAACAGCTTTTTTTTTTAATGTGTTTCATTAAATTATGTCTCTACTTTTACAAATTGAATCTTGCTTTAGGTATTATCTTGCTTTTCAGTTAGATATAACAGTGTATCCCTGGTGATGATCAACTGTTGAAGCAAATTAGTTATTGTACAAATTATATACTAATGTTATTCAAACTACCCATTTTTGGATGGGTTGTGAACCAAATCTTAGCATCTTTATTTAGTTTTGTTTGTCTTAATCCTGTACAAGTAAATCCTAATGCTAGGAGAATAAATTTGTCTTTGCAAATACTGTATTTTTTTTTTGAAATGGGCATGCAATTTACACTGACCCAGCATCAGTGATATCATCCAGATGCATTGACTGGTTATATTTATATATAAGACTGTCTTACATTTTTTCTTTCAAATCAACTTTTACATGAAAGGCATCTCCAGCAGAACTCCATAAATACGTTAAAAGATTTCCATTAATACAGATTCCTTGACAGCAGCACTGGCGGCTCTTCTTCTCCTTTCAGCACCACCTTTACCTTTTACACAGATTCAAATTTTCTAAATGGAGAAAAAAAGGTTCAGAGGCGCTGGGTTATACGAGCCAAGAAAAGCATCAGTATTCCTTATGAGCACCCAAATATGAAGAACAGAGGTATATGTTTTAATTAGCCAGCAATGACGACTGAAGGTAATATGTTCTAATTAGGCAGCAATCAACACAGAAAGTATTATATGATTTAATTAGCTATTTTTGACGATTGAAGGTGCTATATGTTTTAATTAGCCAGCAATGGAAGGCCGAGGATATATGTTTTAATTAGCGCCGTCTCCTGTGGCCTTAAGCCCTCAGGGCTTAAACATTGTGTAGAGTGTTAATCAAACCTGCAGAAATGAGACTAATTGTTTTCATACAGCAGTTCTCCTGTGGCATGGCAGAAATAATCCTTTCACATTGTGCATCTTTTTTTTTCTTTTCTTTTTTTTTTAAAGCTTCAGTAGTCAGATTTAGGTACAACTAGCGATGGTTGGCCTACTTTCATCTGTTCCCAAGTGACCTGTGGGCTTCAGCAGGTATACACATCCATCTCAAATAACTGTAAAACTGTTGCTTCCTGTTTTTGATTTTGTCAGGAACAGAACAATTATCTCTTGAAACTTTGTGGGACATAGATCTGGCAGTTTCTCAAAATATATTTGAATATATAAATATATAATACTCTTTAATCCCTGAATAAATTAAAGTGGTCATATTATGCTTTTTGGCTTTTTCCCTTTCCTTTATTGTGTTATATCTTTTTGTGCATGTTATAGGTTTACAAAGTGAAAAAGCCCAATGTCCACCCCAAAGGGAGTTACCATCTCCAACAGAAAACTGCTATTTTTGTATATTGTAGTCCAGCCTTTACTTCTGTGACAAACACGCGTCACTTTGCGTCACTTTGCAACATATGTTATAATGCTCTCCTAGCTGCTAGTGTGGCACGCCCTCAAACCAAGCTAGTTGGAGCGGACGCCCGAAGAGTTCAGATAGTTGAATCACCATGTCCAGGAGACAGTGCAGAATTAAAACGTTAAGTATGAAAGACTAATTTGTTAACATTTAAATAACTTACCACTCTGAAACATCTTGCTCCAGTCTAGGTGGTATGGCTGAGCCAAAGCCATAGGTTACTGTCTGAAGTGGGTTTGTTTTGGATCATACTAGTCTGCTTGTCGAGCCCTGCCATACTCTGCTTCTGACTGGCTAGTAGTCCTTACCTAGGTACTGTGCATGTGCTACTCCCAACAGAAGTGAGCTGCCTCACTCTGTAGCTAAAACAGA
The DNA here is from genome assembly GCF_008315115.2 of Sander lucioperca. Classification (NCBI taxonomy): domain Eukaryota; kingdom Metazoa; phylum Chordata; class Actinopteri; order Perciformes; family Percidae; genus Sander; species Sander lucioperca. The sequence goes on from NC_050187.1 coordinate 29,719,259, forward strand.
GAGCGCAACACACAGGGTGAAAAGAGGAGCTTCAGCAATGTGCAGTACGACAAAAATATGGTGTTTTTTGAAAATTAAACCATGTAAAGCTATTCTGGTACAACCTATAAATACAAATGAGCATAATAAAAATAGGAACAGGATCCAGGGTTTCCCACAGAAAATTTGTTAGTCAAGGTGGTAGGCTTGCCATCTGACTGGGTGGGTATTATTTAAATTTAAATAATAATATATAATTAATAAATAACCAGCTTTTTAAAATAACAGTTGCAATGTTAAGCTCATTAAACTATTTAAAAAAATGTGCTATAAAAATTTTACTCGCATTGCTCCCATTTCCTCTGTGACACGCTCTCCAAAACAAACAGCGCTGAGATAACAGAGCTCAGCCCATAGCTTCACTCACTCAAGCAGATAGTATGCGTGAAATAAAAACAGGACACGTCATTTCACTGACCGTGTGTTGTGAACCGCGTGTAGTGATTAAAACAAACAGACAACAGCTGTGTCTCAAAGACCGGGCAACAGCCGGGATGTTGAGAATCCAGGCGCGGGAGGTGATGGATAGTTCCAGTCACTTCGTCATGTTTTCACTTCGTTGAAACGAGAAGAAAGCCTCACTGATGTGAAGAACAGGACAGAGATACATATATAAATGCTCTCTGCCTGCCATATGCCAACGCTCCGGTAAGTCCACTCACCCCGTCTCTGCCCGGGCATGCCCCAGCCGCCCGCACATTTATTGACAAACTACTACGCGACGGTGAAATGGCGATTTATCCCTTTAAATGTGAATAAACGACAGTTACAGTCACCGCCAGCAAATGCTCTTTCCGTTGTGATTGGTGGTATCTTGACAACTCGCCGTTACCTTGTTTCCTAAAGACTGTGTTGATGCGACAGTACATTACAGCCACTCAAACAGGACCGAGTAACACAGCGGATTTCTTTTTTTTGAAGACTTAGTTAAGCGGCATGCATGTGTTGTTAAGGCGGCCGCCTTAACTGCAAAGTGCTGCGGGAAACCCTGGGATCTGCTTCTTGCTGAACGAACTCTTGCAATCATATCATCCTGTCTACAATTAACTGAAACTTTTAAACGTATAAAACTTCTCATTTAACATATGGGAAAAATAATTTGCATGTACATGTTTCTGTAAATTACGTTATATACATAATGCCACCAAGCCACGGCCGAGCGACATGCGTCGCCGCGACGTGTACTTACATTTTTCGAGAGGTGCACGTCAGGCTTCGGCGTAGGACCGTGTCTCCAAGTACCTACGTACGTAGCCACGGCGTAGATTTTACGCAGAAGCATAAATCACACTTAACTCAGTCCAGGTCCAGGCCGTGGTCCTCCATTTGGTGATGCCCACACTATACATGTACAGTATGTTAGAAGAGCACCAGGAATACATTTACTTCTCAGACTACATCCTTTACAATTTGTGATTTCATGCTGCATTCACTTGGTGTTAGTGCCACTTAGTTTGCAGCATAAACGGTAAACTAAGATGTTGACTCTGGCAGAATCTTTTCACCAAGATGAAAGTTTTTTAGGAGACTGTTGTCGATGCAGTATTTATTTATGACTATATTTATGTGTGATGCGTCATTCCTCACCTTAGCAAAAAAAACATCAATGCGATTGAATTATTAATGAGGCAATGGACATGCATTAAGAACTTATTGTTCCCCAGTTCACGCATGATAGCATACAGTACTTTCTCCTTTAAGGAATACAAGTCTATTAAGTCTGTTAATTTATGTCACTGGTCAGTTGGGGCTTCACTGAATGAAATGTTACCCTCCGCAACAATGTTTTGATTATTTGACTTGAACAGAGTGGCAAGTATAACGTGAAACTAACTAGAAACAACATCGTAGTGTCAACTCTACACTCAAACTTATGATGAACAACTGGTGCAACATGCTGCTGACACTCGCTTGGGTTAGGTATTCCATCATAGCGAGCAGCATGTCTAATTTTATTGCCAAAGTTACAACACAGTTGGGCGGTAATGCCCATGTGACCTGATATGAAAAGTATGATTTTTGCAGCGTGTCATTGTTGCACACTAATGCCGACTTATATCAATCAAAACATCAACGTCAACTAGTCACTAGTTTGGTACTTTAACCCCAATTTAGACCTGAAAGACCTGAAGTAAAATCAGAGTGGATAGCTGACATTAATTTTATACCAAAGTACACAAGCTGTACCCAATTACCTGGTGTATATTCCAGCCTTACATGTGGACTGCAACAAAACACACATTTGCACACATACATGTATACAAATCCACACAAGTAAATACTTCCATCCACGGATATATGCCTTGTTAACTCTTGTCTGTTTTGTGGTTTCATTAGATCAGATACTCAAGTCTCTCTGCGTTTATTTGTTTGTACTGTATGACTTTGTGCACACATTTGCTTGGCTGTGTGTAAAAGATTGTTTGGTTATACATGGCTGCTCTTTAACAGGGACTGTTTTAGGCAATGTGGGGTTTATGGGTTCCAGAGTCCTGCTCTCTCTCATCACACACGCAGATGCACGCACGCGCACACACACACACACACACACACACACACACACACACACACACACACACACACACACACACACACAAACAAACACACACTTTCTTTACCTCACTTTATCTCCTGTCCAGCCAGTTAAATTGATATCACCTCCACTCAGCCATATGGCACGGTGTATGGTGTGTTGTGGCTCTGGAAGAGCAAATGGGGAAAAAAAAGAACGGTGTCTGAGCTGATGAAGAACAGGTGCAGAGTCAGACAGACAGAGAAAGGTGGTAAAGGGATAAGGACATAAAGAGAAGCAGTGTTAGACAGAGAGCGATAGTAATAATGAAGAGAAAAAAATGATTTAAGGAAAATAGAAGAGTGAAGAATGGAGTCAGACTCTGCTCTGCCCCCATTACAAAGAGCAAATACCTTTTCTGATTGGATTTCTTTCAGCACACAGTATGCAGGTATGCGTGTGTTTCTTTCAGCTAGAACTTGAAAGAGAGATATTTATTCACAAAGTATTGATATCACGCAGCTGTCACATCGAAGTTTTGTTTTTAAAGAATTTCTTCTTAAGTCTTACATAATGAGTTCTGTTAAAGAATAAATAACTGAGTGATTTTAATTTAGGCTTCCAGTTGTAGCAGCCGAGTTTTCATGGTGACCAAGTGGCTTTGTTGCATGTCCTTGAACTGCATGCACGCTCTCCTATTGTATGCTTTATTATTAAGCCTTTGTGGAAATCCAACTGATAGCTTTGGAGATAACCTGAATAGGAAAAATATTTCCTCCCAATGCCAAGGAGTTGAAATCCATATCAGTATAATCTCAAAATCAACGGGCACATGCTACAAACATTTCGACTTTGGAAGGGGTGTAATTCATACTTGCGTTTGGGCAAAGGCTCCGTGCACCGGGAAAAAGTGTAAAACCTGGGCTGTGAGCAAACGCCAAAATAACAACGGTTTGATAATCTCACTCTATTTATTGCTATCTGGCGATATACATCAATGCCCAGGTCCAGAGTCTGTACTCAGAGGAAACCTGCCAACAAAGGCACAAATAGAGGAAGCAACCAGTCACCTGCAGCTTGCTGCTGTCGAGAGCGTGGACCTGGCTTTGGGTCTGCTGGATGTTGTGCAGTCCAGTGTGGTTAGCGATGCGGCTGGCGGACACTGGCAGCTGCAGCGGACGCAGCAGGAGATGCCTGATGCGAACGCGGCGGTGGACGCTGGGGCCGGTGGATTCCGGGTGCCGGGGCGGACGAGTGTGCAGCTGCGGTGTGTTGCTGAGGCTGCGGTGCCAGGTGCTGGTGGACAACGGCCACTGGAGGGGACGAGGACGCTGCGGTCAACGGAGTCTCTGGCAACTGGAGGACATGCAACACTGACGGGACTGCTATCCGAGGGAGGTGAGGAGGCGGAAACGCACTGTGTTTGTCTGGAGACACCAGTAGGGTTGGCTACAAAATTGATGCCGAAGGCTACTACCGTGAGAAGTAACAACTTGGTCTTCACTGAGGAACAAATATCCGTTTTTGCATCGAAGGGTTTGCATTGTTTTCATTTAAACATTCGCAGCTTACTGCCAAAGATCACGGAGGTACGTGAGCTGGCCAGGAAAATCAAGGCAAGTATTCTATGTTTTTCAGAAACATGGTTAGATTCTCATATTACTGACTCCGAAGTTGAAATTGAAAACTTTGTTGTCGTTCGCAAAGACCGGAACAGACAAGGGGGTGGGGTTTGTATATTTGTGAGGTCTGATATTAACTTCAATCTAAGACAGGACCTGGACAATGTTAACCTTGAAGCTGTGTGGATTGATATTTTGCTTCCAAAAAGCAAACCAATTTTGTGTGGTGTTGTTTATAGACCTCCGAATCAAAATGACTTCATCCAGACATTGGAATGCGTTAGTGCAGGCTGTCATGATTTTTTAAACCAGGAAGTCATTTTAATGGCAGATAATAATATTGATGTTTTAAATACAGAAGGGCCATTATACAATGGCTTTTGTGACTTTCTGAAAATGCATGGTCTAACTCAATTAATTAGTGTTCCAACCAGAATAACTGAGCATAGCCAAACTGCTATTGACCACATTATTGTATCTGACACAAGCAAAATTCTACAAAGTGGTGTCATTGTCTATGGAATTAGTGACCATTTTTTAACCTACTGTACTAGGAAAGTTAAGAGGGCTCAGATTAAATGTCACAAATCTGTGAAGAGCAGAAGTTTAAAAGGGTATAATGTTAAACATTTTCAGGTCATACTAAATAGTATCAACTGGATGGAAATTACCAACATATGTGATGTTGATACAGCATGGGATTGCTTTCAATCTATTTTCTTGGAAATTCTTGACAAGATAGCCCCATTAAAAGAGACCAGGATTAAACAAAGATCACAGCCTTGGATAAATAATGATATCTTGGAAACCATTTACTTGAGGGATAAAATTTTAAGTGAGTTTAAAAGAACCAAACTGCCTGTTTTATTTAAGGAATATAAAGTAATTAGAAATAAGGTTCAGCGAATGGTGGATGAGGCGAAAAAGGATTTTTTTATGTCTAAAATTGAGGAGCATAAAAGGGATCCCAAGAAATTGTGGGCAACTCTTAGGCCTTTGGGGACAAAAGAGAACCCTAAGCAAAAACAAGGTAAAATAGGCCTGGATATAAATGGGTCCATATTGTATGATAAAAAAGTGGTGGCAGATACTTTTAATAGTTTCTTCACAACAATTGCAAGTAATCTGGTGCAGAAGCTTTCATCTGCGTCAGGTATTTTTAGTGATCCACAGAGGGTGCAAAAGTTTTATGAAGAAAAGGGAGTTCAGTCAAACACTTTTTATTTTAAACAAGTAACAGAGGAGCTGGTATTAAAAAAACTCAAAGGCCTAAATCCTTCCAAGGCTACTGGTTTTGACAACATCCCTGCCAGATTTCTTAAGGATGCTGCAGAAATACTCACTCCTGTCATAACCTATCTTATTAATTTATCTATTGAAAAAAAACATTTTCCCAGTAAATTTAAGGTGGCAAGAGTGATACCTTTATTTAAAAAGGGGCACAAATCTGATCCTGGAAATTTTCGCCCTGTATCTATCTTGTGTTCAATATCAAAAATTGTGGAAAGTATAATTTATGAGCAAATAGACAGTTATTTAGCAGAACATAATCTTTTATTTGACTTCCAATCAGGTTTTAGAAAGGCCCATTCCACTGATACCTGCCTGCTTTATCTTACAGACTTTATTAGGAAAGAGGTAGAGAAGGGGAATTATTGTGGCATGGTGTTAATAGACCTTCAAAAGGCCTTTGATACGGTTCAGTATGATATCCTTTTGAACAAACTAAAAGCCCTAGGATTTTCCCCAGCATCTCTTCAGTGGGTGAGGTCATACCTGATGGGTAGAGAACAGGTGGTAGATGTGGAAGGGACCTTGTCATCACCACTTAAATTAACTTGTGGAGTTCCCCAGGGGAGTATTTTGGGTCCTCTCTTTTTTTTATTATATGTTAATGATATGTCGTCAGCTATAGACGGTAATTTGTTTTTATTTGCAGATGACTCAGCTATTCTAGTCTCTCATAAAGACAAATCAGAGGTGGAAAGGCTGCTTAGTTCAGAACTCCTTAACCTTAGTGTTTGGCTAACAGACAACAAGCTGTCTCTCCACCTTGGTAAAACAGAGTCAATTCTTTTTGGGTCCAGAGATAAACTTAAAAAGGCTATGGGGTTTAGGGTAGTCATGGGTAATGTTGAAATTACAGCCAAGGAATCAGTTACTTACTTGGGCTGTATATTAGATAACAAATTATCAGGGGAGCTTATGGCTCGAAAAATTATCTCAAAGGTAAGCCAAAGGACTAAATTCCTAGCAAGAATATCCAGCCTTTTAGATAGTAAAACCTTAAAAATCCTGGCAGATGCGCTTGTTCAATGTCATCTTGACTATACCTGTACATCTTGGTACACAGGCATTACTAAAGGTCTTAAAGACAAGCTACAGATCTGTCAAAATAAACTAACCAGAGTGATTCTTAAATTACATCCTAGAACTCATCTTCTTGCGTACCATTTCTCCAGTCTTGGGTGGCTCAGAGTGGAGGAGAGGGTTTCTCAACTTAAACTGTGTTTAGTTTATAAAATAAGAAATAATCTGGCACCCAAGTATTTATGTGATTACTTTTCAAAAATTAGTGATACACACAATTACTGTACCCGGGGGAGTTCCACAGATTATAGGCCCTGCCGCTTTAGGAGCTGTATGGGAAAGTATTCTTTCCTATACTCTGCAGCTGTCTTGTGGAATAGTTTGCCTTTAAACATTAAACTGTTGAGCTCTTCATATTATCATTTTAAATCTTCAATAAAAAACTGGTTATTAAACTTATAAAGGAAAAAAGAAGAAAGGAAATAGAAATAGAAATCCTTGAAGTAGTAGGAATACTGTATTATTTGCTTGTGTGTCTGTTTGTCTATCTGGGAATTTAGTCCTGGATATATCTGTTTTATTGTGATTTTTTATTTTATTTGATTTATTGGTATGCTTTCCTTTCTCTTTGTTTTCAATGTTGTTAGTCTATGTACTGTCACTTGTCTTCCATCATAAGGACCACAATGGAAACAAGCCTTTGGGCTTTTTTGTGTTTTTTCTATCCTTTTGAACACGTTTGTGTTGATTGTTGTTGTTGTTCAATAAATTTTCCATCCATCCATCCATCTTCAAACAGGGCATTTAGTTAAGTGAAAATTATAGCGTGGACATGTGAAAAATTATTTGGGTGCACCGCTGCGAATGACTCTTGATTTCTGACTTTTTTTTTTTAAACCATGTATTTATTGAAATTTTTGTACATTTAACAGACAAAAACAGTATAAGGCACATAACATAAAACAGAAAAAAGACCAAGGATCAAATGTAGTAGCATAAGTCTGTACATCCATAGGTGTATGCTTACATGAAAAACATACCGCCATTGTTTATCACAACACCGTACAGTACAGATGGCACACTACAGGCATTAAGAGAATATTATTTATATAAAAAAAAAAAAAAAAGGCTTGGTCCAGCTAGTTATCACTCCGACCATCCACATCCATACTGTTATTCTCAAGAAAATTGACGAAAACGCTCCAGATTTTCCAAAACTTGTCAAGCTTATTTTTTGTTGTGTAACTTATCTTTTCTAGAGCTAAGTAAAAAGTAATTCCCCTCAACCATTGCAATGTGCCGCAAGGCGTGTCTGATTTCTGACTCTTATTAGCAAAGCTCAGTGTACAAAACAGTCAAGTAGCAGCTTCTCCTTTTTTAGCAGACCTACCACTCTATATCTCTATACAACCCTAATATCAAGCCAGCATATTCGCTAAGCCATGTCCACTTATGAGTGATCCCGTCAATTCTGTAGGATTTGATTTAAATCCCTCTCATAACTATACCCCGTCCACATACAGTATTCACTTAGACATACTGTACATTAGGGCTGGGCCATATGGAGAAAATCAAATATCACGATATTTTTGACCAAATACCTTGATATCGATACTGCAACAATATTGTACTGTTGACTATTGGTGCTTTCACAAAATATTTAAACAATGAGATTTTTGATAAATAATCATCAATAATGTGGATATAATGACTAAGTGGGAAAAGGCAAATAATTGAACAGTTACAACAGTCTGGTAAATTCAGAAAATGACATCACTTTACTGTAATGCAGCCTTTAAAACCAGGAAAAGACCACACTTACGCCATATTACGATATCCAAAATCTAAGACGATATCTAGTCTCATATCACGATGTCGATATAATATCGATATATTGCCCAGCTCTACTGTACATCACATTACTGAAGCTAAAGACCCTCTCCATTCCATTTCACTGAGACTTTAAGAAAGTGAAATTAAAGCTGCCTCACTATGAGCTGTAAGCTGTTGCTGCCTGTTCCTACTTTGTTTCATTCATGTTTTCCCTCTATGCCTGCCTTAAGCATGTTTTTGGAATTGTGCTCTCTTCACAAAATAATGTCAGTACATGGCCGGTCTCTACTTCGTATATGGCCGGTCTCTACTTCAGAGCTCACTGGTCTTTATTTTTATGCCTGTTAGTTTGAAATGTTACCAAATTATTACAGCTTGTTGACAGCAAAGGCCTCAACACACGTTGAAATCGGCAGAGTTAATTAACATCAATGTTCCCTGAAGAAATGCCAGGTAGCTATAGCATTGGCCAGACAATAAGTGCATTGCCTTGTCTTTGGAGTATTTGTGCTGATGGGAAAGGTTTCGACAGATGGTTTATTGTGTTGTCCCTGATGATTTTTCTTCCCGTACATTTAGTTTGTTTTTGGAGACAACAGAGAGTCAAAACAGGAACTACATTTCAACAGTGAAATAATAGCAGTCGGGCAGCTTCTCAATTGTTGTAACGTTACAGTAACACAAACACATTTTTCAGTGTCATGTCTGGAGACAGACACTGTTGTGTTGCAAGACATGACACAGCAAAATAATACTTACAGTGATAGGAATACCAGTGCTGCTAATAGTGACAATTTGGATAAAAGACAGACAACCGATGCCCTCTTTTTAATTAGCAGCGGACACAAATGATGACAAATGACAGTGGTTGTGGTATTATCCGTGTCAGCCAACCCTGTTGCTCTGTTCAGGGTGTAATAGCAGGGGATAATAGCTCCTCAATTATTCATATTGCCCCTGCGCTCTATAGAGAATACTGTCACACAGCCACTATATGTCTTGATCCAATTAGCCAGAGGAGAGACAGAGTGGGAGAAAGAGAGAGTAGAGGGGATAGAGGGATGGAAAGGAGAACAGCAGGGCAGAGAGGGAGGGAGAGATGGAGAAAAGAGGGGTGAAATAGGGAAGGGAAGATACAGAAGTGTGGAAGTTGTGTTTTGCCTGGAAGCTTTGTAAACACTCTTCAAACAGTGTTTGTTGTCGAGTACTTCCTGAGTCTACGGAACTATCTCTGCCTGACTTCCATATTATGTGGTTTGTGTGTGTACATCTGCAATATTCATATATAGGCTATGTCTCTGGTGAATTGTAAGGTAACTTTATCATCATGTTAAAAGCAGATGTTTTTGTTTGCCTGCTCCTCCTACTAATGTAGTTCTTGTGTCAAGAACTCTATCAGTTAATCCACTAGTTGAAAACTATCAAATTGGTAATTCATGTTAAGACCTGATGTTTATTGTGTACCAGATAATCTCATATTGTATATGAGACCATCAAACCCACTTGTTTTTGTTTGAAATTTGCAGTTTTTTCTTTAAAGGTCCAATATGTAATATATTTACTGTAATAAATCCAAAAATGACCCCAATGCGTCATCAGATATTGAGGAAACATGCTAAGTTGAAATACTATCTTTCATGACAACAATGCTAATGCCAGTATTTTCTCCTTTGGAAATTTCCGTTCCGTGACGGAATTTCTGTTTGTGTTTTGGCCTGTGTGTTGCTATCAACTGCCCAGTTTGACAGCCAGGCCGGGTTGCCAGATATACCTGTAAAAACGTAAACCCAGGATCAACGGAGATAGATTCTACCCGACCTTAAAAAAACAGTATGTTTTTAACAGTTGCGTGACCAGAGATGTAACAAACCCCGGGTAAATATTGGAGATGTATTTGAAAGATGGAGACAGCTTAGAGCCCAAAAGGATGCTGAGTTGGCTAATTTCCTCCTGAACAGGTAAGCATTAGCTTCAGGCTAATTTATCACGGCTTCAAGGGACGGGCATTTTATGTAATTTCAACATTGGTGTACTCACATATAGCACATATATTGAATTATATAGCTAGAGTACCCGAGTTGGTTACTCGCAAAAACAATTGAGAAACTGCCAGTGAAGTGATCCCGACTGGTCTTGGCTAACGCCGCCATGCTAACCCTGCTAACTAACGTTACCGGAGGACCAGGCAAGCGGGCCACGGCTGTTTACAACATGTAGCCTGTTCAGCAGCCGTAGCCGACAACGGTGCGTTATTTTAAGCCAAGAGAGGGAGGCTGTAAATCGGGAAGAGAGAACCGTGTGTTTAGCGATTGTTGCCGTAATTCTAAGCCAATAAAGTGTGTTCAGTCGGGTGGAGAGGACAGCAAGGTAGTGTTACTTTTTTTATATACATTTTATTTAATTTATTTTTACCGTAATTCTAAGCCCAGGAAGTGTGTCTGTCTGTCGAGTGGAGAGGACAGCGAGGTTGTTGTGTTTTTAGCGGTTCCTACCGTAATTCTAAGCCAAAAAAGTGTCTGTCAGTTGGCTGCAGAGCTCCGCGTGAGCACCGGCTATATTGACCGGCGGTCAATATAGCCAGCATCTAACGTTAGCTACTCCGCTGTGCTGTGAAGTAATGTCTGGCTATGTGAGACAAGCGTCTAGCAACGTTGTTGTGGATGCTGCGATCTCAGCCTGGCAACCAACGTGAACTTAGAGTCTGGAGAGGAGGGGGCGGGGGAGACGACTCTCTCCAGTATTTAGAATTTGTACTGCAGTAACTATTTTAAACACTAGCTGTCAGTATTACATATTGCACCTTTAAATCATCGTCTTCTTTCCTGGTCAACTTGTTTGGCAAACTCTTGAGCGACCAGGATGCTCATTTGTCAGCTTGGATTTCCTTACATCCGAGCATCAGAGAAATGGAAACTGAAGAAGAATTCAGCATCTGGAAAAATGAATTTGTTTCACACTGAAAGAAAAGTTTGAGGTATGAAACGGCTCTGCTATGTTGTCAACAGTGAGAGGGATTTTGACACTGCAGTGACATTTGCGTTCCTTGGTAAAATGATTATTACTAATGCACGTTGATTTGGGCCTTACCATACCAAAACCCCAACACGGACACAGACTCAGTTGGCATGCAACTGAACTCTTATTTTGTCATAAACACAGACGCCTCATTCTTGTAAGTGCTCGGCAAACAGAGCTGACACACATACCTGCTGTAAATCCGTTGTTAGTGCAACTTAACCAGAGCTGACATTTATGAAACAATATCAGCCTGACTCTGGAAGACATCGCAGAGACACAAGCATGAATCAAGTTTTAAAATATTGTATACATAATAAAATAAGGGAAAATAAGTTGTTATGAAAGCAGACAAATATATGCAGTAGCTATACACTGCGGTGTCAGTGTGCGCTGATGGCAGTGACTGCTTGGAAAACAAAGAAAGGATGAAAAAATGAAAACGGGATTATTAACATGCACACAGGAGGTATCAGACAAGCAGAGGTTTGACAGGAAGCTACACTCAAAAATAAAACCATGTTAAAGAAAGTAAAGGAGTTAAAAAGACAGGCACTGCACAGCCTCCCTCTGCATTGCTGAGAGATGAAATGAAATCCAGAGATCTTAATTGTCAGTCATACTGCAGTCTACACTAGTGTTTCCCTTTTTGAATTGTCTTCTTAAGCATTTTTTGTGTTTACTGCAAAACCCCAAAAAGCCATCTAAATGAAGTGGACAGTTACATTAGGCTCACTGATTTCTATTCTTTTCTGTTCTATTGTATTCTATCCCAAGCCCTCAGTCCCTGCTGATAAATGAAGAAGCCAGTCAGGTTATGCTAATTGATGTCTCCTCCTTTGCTTCCTTCCTCTTCTCTCCAAAGTTCAATTACACTCATCCACTGCCATCCATCACTGGAATGAAGCTGGCTGTGGGGCTAAATTAAATGTGCCAATTTCAATTAGCCAGCGTGAAGCAGTGGAGGGGACAGAGGTGACTGTGGTGGAAATTGGTTAGTGGAGGGGGATTCAAAAATAGGGGTGGCGTTGGGAGGGGGATTGGTAGCGCGGCCGGGTGTTTTTGGGAAGCAGAACTGCTCTGAAAAACTACACTGCTCTGTTTATTCTTACGGTTTTATTCCAGCTGTTTAGGAATGAATGCAGCCCTCTGATTTGTTTTCATCAAGGCTCTCTGAAAAAGTGTAATGTGAAAATTAGGGATGAGCGAGTACAGCATTATCTGTATCTGTATCTGTTAACCATATGAATTATCTGTATCTGTACTCGGACTGGGCGGGGCCTAACCCGGGAGTTGGCGGGATTTAACCCGGAAGTGGGTCTGTTTGTCTTGAAATGGGCGGGGCTTTAACCGGTATGTTATTTTAAGCATGCAATTGATATGGGTTGATCAGAAATTGTTATATTTATTGCTGATTAGAAAACTATTTACATGACAGCATCAGCATTGAGCTTCAGATCAATGGTTTTGATCACGATAACAAACAAACTATATACAGAAGTTTTACAACAATGAATACAACACATGCGGTTGCAATTATGAAGTACAATGTAATGAACAAGAGTTTTCATACTCAACATAACTTTCTTTTTTTAACTTTTAATCTTTTTATGATCAGTGTGATTTTTTTTATTTTTTATTTCCACACTGTGTGTGTGTGTGTGTGTGTGTGTGTGTGTGTGTGTGTGTGTGTGTGTGTGAGTGAGAGAGAGAGTAAGAGAGAGTAAGAGAGAGACAGAGAGAGAGAGAGAGAAACGGCAGAGACGCAACGCGAGTCGCATTCTACCAAGCACCACGTCTGAACAAACCCCACGTTTACCAGAACTCTACTGGTTAATAAGTAAGTACTACAAACCGAAGTAAAAAACAAACCTGAAGCTGAAGAAACCCTAAACGTTAACGGAAAAGACCGGCGAACCTGAGAGAGAGAGGGACAGAGAGAGAGATGTTCTGTGTGTGTGTGAGCGAGCAGAGCGGGACACAACGCAATACATCTGTATGTGTGTGTAGGGGAGGGGCGCTGTGACGACTAGCCTATCACAGAACGCAGACACAGTCAACTATCCAATGAGGATTTTTATTCAATCCGAGCACAGATATTGACTCGTATTACTCGTATAATACTCGTACTCGGCAAAAGTGCTTTATCCGTACCGGATACTCGGCTGAAACGAGTATCCGGTACGGATAAAGCACTTTTGCTCAACTCTAGTGAAAATGTTGATGCTCTACAAATGTCCTGTGTGCTGATATTTGAGTGTCTCTTTGCATCGTGGGATGGATGATATTACATCAGAGCAAAGCTACCCCCATGCACTATTTTGTTGATTCTTTTTTTAATAGAATAACCAATGATTTAAAAGATGAACATACCATGTATGAAAATAATTTGAGTGCAATAATATGATTTCAGTATTAAGACCAGTCAGCAATTGCCAAAAACACTGCATACAACATAAAATACTATTGACAATATTATACCCTGGGATATCATGTGAATGCCTGTATAGCTTTGTGCGTGATCTGCTGTAAAGAGAAGTAAACTATTTACATGATAATAACAGCAGCCATTGCAATACATCATGCAGGTGAGAGTGGATCTGCTGTATTTAAGTCACCTGCATAGGGCTGGGACGGTTACGGCATTACCGCAATACCGTGGTCACGTGACGCCTACCGCTGGTCTGAGCTTGTCACCGTCATCACTGCAAAAAACCATTGGCCTGCACATGTGTGCACGTTGTGTCTAATGACTTGGATTCATTGATTCTAATGACATGGATTGTGTCTGATGACATTGTATCTTACATGGATTCAAGGTTTTCTCAACAAAACTTATCATCAAAAGATGGAGCAAATCTGACCTTTCGCTAGTTGGGGAGCGCAATGTTCCATGACACATAATAACATTCCATTCGGAATTAGGACTACGTATATGCGAGAATAGCCTACCTGTGTAATGTCTTGTATTGGAGAAATGTCTTTGCCTTTCCTACCGTACACGGTAGGAAAGGCAAAGACATTTCTCCGTTCTCAGCTGAGGTAGACACATTAACAGCTGCAGTGTTTACCGTTGCACATTAGCCTAGCAGCTAACGGAGTTTCCTTCTGTTTATAGCTTTATCCCGATAAAACGGCACGGTTGAATTTCAGCCTGCATTCACGTTTCGTAGCCTAAAACAGAGCGGCTTATATTGGTAGAGAGAGCAACAAGTTAGCGGACTGTCGAGTCACCCCCTAGGCTCTCTGTCTGCTCAGCTGCTAGACGGGCTGCACTCGGGCTGCAACATGTTGTCAGGTTTAAGCCGATGTTTTTTCGGCGGTAACGCCATTCACTTTACCGGCAGTATTGACAATAGATAAAGCCACTGTGTCTTGAGAAGCTCTAGCTTGTTGTTTTATTGTTCACTTTTAACTCACTTTACATCATCTTTGCTATCTATTTTTCCACTCGCTTTTCCTCACAGCGGCACTCATACGCTACTCTCCGTTACCGCTCGCTCTCCTTGCGCTACCACACGGGCACTGACATCACTCACTTAAGGCCCCCTGCCATTCTGGCTCTAACTTACGCTACTCTCGTAAGGGGGTTGCGGTATACCGCTCTACCGCGGGAATTTCTTGCTTTTCAACCGCGGTAAGAAAAAATCCATACCCTCCCAGCCCTACACCTGCATGAAGGTACACTCACTGAGCACAAATAAATGGCAAAATATGAAAGGGGGATTTCTTCAATGCCACCCACTTTTAGAAAACACTCGTAGAAGCACCATGCAAAGGAATTTGTTGAAGATCTACATGAAACAAAGAAAAAAGTGTTGAGGAAACTAGGGCTGAACGATTTTTGAAAATAATCTAATTGTGATTTTTTTCAAAAATATTGCGATTGTGATTTAATATGCGATTATTTTTTAAGCTCTTTGTCTTCTGTATTATTCAACAAAGACAAGCAATAAATAATTGTATAGTATGAACAACACTAGATAGATTGGAGGCCAGGTCTGGATGTGATGATGCATTAGGTGATGCATGAATTTATATGAATGACATCTTTTATTTAACTACTTCAGTCACAGTAGTATATTGAGCACTGACCAAGCCTGGTGTAAACATTCATATGGAAGTCAGAAACAAATCACACAAACTAAAGTGCAGATTGCAGAAATATAAAAATAAATATGTGGCTTTACCACACTTAGTAGTATTTAGATTTAGATTCATTATTTACTGTAAAACATATGTAAACATGTGGATTGCACTTTTTAAACACTGTCTTTGAACTTTACTAGACAGTTAAATAAGTAAAAATATAGTATATACAGTATATACAATGGTGTATTTTTTTTTTTTTTTTTACAGCGCACAGAGAGGAGCTGCCTTCAGCCCCTCCCCCTCATGAAGTTGCGTGCCGTGTGCATGACGGCGTCAACGTTGCACTTGCTCAGAGAGGCTATCGTTATGTTAGTAGTAGCATGCTGCTATGGAGCTTATAACGGAGCTAACCGCTAATCAGAGCTAATAATAATAATAGTTGCTAACCGAGCCTTAAGTTCTGCGTGCCTATATTCATTAACTGCATGTATGGACTCGAGCCCGAATAAAACCCTTCGTTTTATTAAAATGGCTGTAAAAGTTTGAAACTACAACTCAGAGTTGTTTGAATGACAGAAATCTACTCACGGTACGGCGTAGCGTTAGCGTGCTAAGCTGATGCTTTCTCTGCGGAGTGCAGACTGAGTTGCTCTCGCGAGTCACCTGACCAAATCGCAGCCTTTGCGATTAGGAAATCGCATTTTAACATTGCATCGATTATTGCAAATGCAATTAATCGTTCAGCCCTAGAGGAAACACACATGTTGGAAGGAGAGAATAATCGTGAGAAACCCCTGACGACAACAACCTAGAAGAACTGATGAGGGAAAATGATAATGGAATTTATTGTGGTGGGTGACCAACCCCTTTCCATGAGGTTTCCACGCTTAATTGAACATCTCAAGCCTCACTACATGATGCCAAACCAACATGAAATAGCTGTCCCACATCTATGCACGCTTGTGAATTCTTCTCAGAATGCTTGGAAAATGTTGCTGTGGTGGTTTTAAAAGCTGACATATGGAGCACAAACGTGTCCTGTCATCAAGTTTCACACAACCTAATAAACATTAATAGTATTGCATTGCAAAACGCAGTGCTAAAGCCAAAGTGATTTATGTCTTGCGCGTTGAGGAGATGCACGGCAGAGTTGAAGAGTAAAGTGCATGTCAAATAACAATACTTGGAAAATGTCATTAACAGAAAATAATGTAATTTCAGGGGTTGGTTGAAATAATGGCAAGTCATCCAGAATAAGTGTAATAATAGTGTTATTAACCCTTTTTACATGATGATATAAAGTTGTTGGCAATAATGGTATCGAAACACTAATGTTTACTTTAAGTTTGTCAATTGTATTGATTATGGAGGTTAAAAAAAAGTTAAGATCCCTAAAGATTATGTCGGGTGAAAACCAAGCCAGCCCTACCAATGACTCACTACTCCCAAACCTGATAATATGTTCTTCACACAAGTTGAAAGGTGTGCCATCGTACCCCAGATACTATCTCAAAATAAAACTGCCTTCACTTCAGCTTTACGCGCTGTCAAAGCAGCTTGTTTAATAAGCAACAAGCCAAAGACGTTTCTTTGTTACCTGCTTGTTATTAAAGCTGCAGCGGCATGACGACAGCGATCAGAGGAGTTTCTTTGTGTTGCTGTTCAAGCGGCTCTCACATGATAACTAGAACTCTCTGGGCATCAGACAGGAACGGCTGATAAATAATCTCCTCTTTACTGAGGACTGGCAGGCAGCAGGGTGGAGCAGCAATAATAATTTCTCCCCTTTTCTCCCAGTATCCTCAGCAACGGACCTGGTTTTAGCCATAACCCCCTCCTCCCTCCCTCCCTCAGCCTGATACTTTACAGAGAAGTGATTTCAAACTTTTAAATGGTTTCTCTGTGACTTGTATATCCTCTAATTGTTATTCATAGCTCTGTCAGGAGAGGAGGAGGAGAGGGAGGAGAGAGAATGAGAAGAGGAGAGGGGAAAATGTCGAGGACAGACGATGGAGAAGAGGAGAAGAAAGGAGGGCAGATGGGCGGACAGAAGAGATAAAATAGAGGATAAAATGAGAAGAGAAGAAATGAAAACGGACGGTCTCAGATGGTGAGGAGAAGGCAAAAAAGAAGAGGGAAAATACAGAAAAAAGTAAGTAACAGGATAAAGACAAAAGAAAATGTGATGAATTCATACCCTCCTCATATATTGTAAATACAACGCTCTTAACCAAAGGACGTCCGTACAAGCAAAGAGGCAGACAGGACAGTTAGCTGCTGAGTGTGCTGGTTAACATCTGTTAAACTGTAACCAAATCCTGCATTTGTTACCAACTCCCTTGAGACTAGGGTCTCATTTAGAAAAAGAAAAATTACCAGTTGGGGCATGTAACAAATCATGACAAAGTAATTAGCCTATACGTATTATAAAACCTAAACTTGATGTGGGAACTAACTTAACTCTCTGTCAGGTGTACATTTACTGGAGGTGTTTAACTTAGGCTTTCAACCCTGCCCACATCATACAGTATCTACTTCACACTGAGTCTCAGCATAGCAGCAATTTGCTTTGCAAAAAGTATTTGCCAAGCACGTTGATCTTCTTTCTTCTGAGTGAAGAAACTTGGCACAGTGAAAATTCAGCTCTGTTTTGAAAAGAGGTACAGCGTTGTTTAGCTACAACTATTGTCACCAGCTTTTGGGGAATCTTACTTAACTTGTTGTAATAACTCTTAAAGAGGAAATTTACTGTGCATAAGAACTTTTTTGAAATACTTAGATTTACTCTTTTAACTGATTTGTGCCAGACATGCCAGGGCTCGACATTAAGGCTTGTCCGGGACAAGTGGATTTTTTTGTAGGGCAAGTGGAAGAGAAATTTACTTGCCCCACTGGACAAGTTAAAACTCAAGCAAAATAAAATCCCATGTTGCTTCACGTTATGTGCCACTCATTACGTCTCTGTTACCGATTTGAAACGATACATTTTTTCCCCGCAATCCGGGGCAGCGGACCCAGCGGTAGCCGGTCAGCGGGCCGCTAACGTTTGACCCAGCCCGCTGTTCAGCTCATTCTCTGTAAGCAATGCAGCATGAAAGCACGGCGAACCAGCCGGTGTTAGTTAGCTAACGTTAGCTTGCTAACTCCGCCTTAACGTTACCTCCTGCTAATACGGCACCGGTGGCTTAACGACCGTTATCTACTGGACCGAATTGCAACGCGGATTTCGGTGCCACTGAAATGCCTGCGCTTCTCTCTGATGCTCCGAAAACGGACGTTAGAGGCAACCTAAACATCGCCGCATGTCACACTAGTTAACACTACACTTGGCAGCAGGTAATGTTACGCTACCGTTAGCTAGCAGATGGAGTAAACACGGTTAAAATGCTGACAGCTAAACAGTATAAAAGTGTGTCTGTATTTCACTGTAGAGGAACGTATGACAGTGTGCAGCTGCTGTTGTCGGAAAAACACAGATGTTGCGTTCACTTGAAATTCGCCTTGCCAGCCTCGTGCTGCATTCAAAGTTGTTGTGAAATACCCTTTTTGCAGGTATGCGGATTAAATATCAGGTAATAATCAACTGTAAAGTAGCTACACCTTTTAAAGGATCCCTTTGGTAAATCAGCCTCTGCTGGGTAGAAATTAGTGAAATTGTATTAAAAAAAAAGTTAACACCAACATTTAGTGGCAAAATCCATTGTTGTCTACAAAATTATTTTAGATATAGTATAAGTTCAAGTTTGTCAGCACTACCTCTGGTCAAAATATTGACTTAGTATCTCAGAATATAAACTAAGAATCTCAAAGTAATGAGAAAATGTAAAATATTGACTTCGAATCTCAATATATTGACTTAATATCTCAAAATATTGGTTCAGTATCTCAATATATTGACTTAGTAACTCAGAATATTGACTTAGTAACTCAGAATATTGACTAAGAATCTCAAAGCAATGAAAACATTTTAAATATTGACTTACAATCTCAATATATTGACTCAATATCTCAAAGTATCGACTGAGTATCTCAATATATTGACTTAGTAACTTAGAATATTGACTGAAAGTAATGAGAAACTTTAAAATATTGATTTAGAATCTCAATATATTAACTAATGCACACTGCAAAGTATTACTTTGTATTATGGAGTCTGGAGATCCTTTTTTTCTTGTTGAAGGGGAAATCTATTCTTTGTTTCTACTGTTTCAACTGAATTTTATTAATGCTGATAGTGTTTGGATGCTTTCAACGGTTTGTTCGAATTCTGCATTAGCAAAACACAATTTCCTTTATAAAACGATAAATCTTTACCTGAACAAGTGATTTTTGTGCATGGACAAGTGAAACGTAAATGTACTCGTCCAAAGGACAAGTGCCTCAAAAAGTTAATGTCAAGCCCTGCACGCTGTTATGATGACTTACGCAACTGTTGATTTGTGTCTTAAGAGCCCTGACTGGGATGATGACTTACCTCCAAACAGGAAGAAGTCATTTTCATACGTATCCTAGTCACTATGAACACTAGAAATGGCACTGTCAACTGACTGACTATACTCAAGTTATCTGGGAATTTACACAAACTCCTTGACTTTTCCATTTATCAAAATTGTCCATTTTATTTCCAAAATCACACAAAATATAGCATTTATGGGTGATTCTTTAACTATGGTACTTTTCTTGTCCCTGGATGAAATAATAAAAACTAAAAAACATTTCTTCTTTTTTGTTTTTGTCATACTTACTTCACCCTAAGGGGAACTTATAAAAAATGTATCATGGCTCAATCATTCTTTTTATTATATAATATGAGGCCTTTTATGCATGGTTTTTACTGTTTTCCCTCTGTCCCTAAGCCAGACTTTGTATCTTACTAAATGAAATATTTAAATAATGTAGATTTCAAGTAAAAATGATAAAGTACTGTTTATTTCAATTCTACATATTATATTTTGTGATATTTATTCACATTTTCCTATATTTTTCATAAGTAGAACCCTTGTCCCTTGGGTTTACTGTCATTTCCACCACACTGTACAAAATAGAATCCTGGGATTATTGTTTTAGGTTTGTATACTTAGTAACCATAGCAACAGAAACTCCACAGTGGAACACATGGCTGGATGAAATGGTGTCGTCTACATGGGGTAATGAAAAGAAGAAAAATCACGGTAAAACGTATGTTTATTGGTCGTCATTTCCAAACAGCTCATATTTCACATGGACGTAAAAATAACTGGATAAATTTAATTTAATAATGTGTAATTAGTGTATATTTAATGCTAACTCTAAAACTAATATTAGCAGGCTAACATAGCATGAGATTTTAGAGGGAAAGGAGGGAAATGTCATTTCCACCACAGTCATTTCCACCACGGTGTTCATTGTGGTGGTAAAGACAGGTTGTGGTGGAAATGACATTGTTCGTGCTAAACAGTAATGTAAAAAAACATTTAAATTAAAAAACAGTTAAGGTAGTAAGGAAGTATTTTATTATGTATTATTATTACAATATTGTTGGTAAATAAGAGAACAATAGATAAGTAGGTTTGACATGATGTCTTGGCTCTTTCTTTAAGATGGCAAGCAATACCACAGCACAGAGAACAGAGAAAGAATAAAATCATATCCACTTAAATATGCAGAGTCCCTCAAGAAGGACAGAGAAAGATACCTGAAGATAAAGCAACAAGGTGTTGTTAAATCTGTGACAGAAATGCCAAAAAGAGAACAACGAAAAATGAGAAGACAGTGGCGAATTTCTCAACGAAACAGACGTAGGAAATTGAAAATGGTCTCAGCAGTGAATAGTTTTAGGGCACATACAACACCACCACAATCACCAGACAACATGAGTGTTAATGCAGAAGACATCCCTGAAACACCTCAGCTGTGTGAGCCTACACCAGACAGAACTCCACAGAGGAAAAGAGGGAGAAAAAAGGTTGCGAAGGCACGAGCAAAGGTGTACAGAGATCTTAATGACATTAAACAAAAGCTTGAGGATGCCCTCAGAAAAGTTGAAAAATACAAACAAAGAAGTAATCGACTTAAGAAGAACCTACGGACCCTAGAGTCACCTAAAATGAAGACAAAGCAACAGATGCAGCAAGGAAGCAAGCAATTAAAGAAGACACTCCTATTCCATAACACCATTATGTCAGAAATAAGAAAAAAGTATCAGAATGTTGACAATCGTAAAGCTCGGCAACTGATCTCCAAACTTGTGGCTGGCAAGATCTTAAAAAAATACCGCCTGGTCACCATGGCCAAGAAAGAGTTTAGATTCTCTACAAAACTAATCGGGACAAACATGACAAGGGCCGACAAACTCAAATACTCCCGCAAAACACAACGAAACAGAGTCAGCCAAGAAGTGAAGTAAAAAAAGATAACTACGTTTTTAGAACGCAACGATAACAGTAGGGCCACTACTGGAAAGAGAGAGACAATTACAAAAATGGTGGATTCTATGCAGACACTGCACCTGAAGTTTAGACACGAGAATCCCGAAGTCAGACTCTCCTATGCAGAGTTTTGCACAAAGCGACCCTTTTGGATTGTTACACCAACGATCAAAGACAGACACATGTCTGTGTAAGCTACACTCAAACATACAGTTCATGGCAAACAAACTGTTCTTTCACAAAGTCATTAAAACTGATCGATTGTCACCGATCTCATGTATTCAATTGCATGCAAAAATGTGACTGCATGTACAGGGAGTGTCTGGATTGTAAAGACCATGAGCTCCAAACCTCTGCCTTCGATGCTGGGGAGCAAACCTGATGGTCCACCTGTGGAAGACAGAGAAAAAAAGAAAAAAAGACGGCTCCAAAGAAATTATCAAAGTTCACCACACAACGAAGGAAAAAGTATATGGGACTTTGAAGACACTTTGGGATGACTTTTCGGACCAACTGAAAAAAAAGATGGGAAAGCACATTCACAACATAAAACACCAATATCTGTCTTTGAGAGCACTAAAAGAAAAGATTGACGGAGACAATATTGTTCTACAAATTGACTTCGCAGAAAATTATATGTGCAAATTTTACAATGAAATCCAAGCGGTCCATTTTGGCGATTCCCACCAGCAGGTAAGCCTCCATACTGGTGTGGCTCACACTAAGAATAGTGTTGTGTCTGTTTGCACCATTAGTTCCTCAAAGCGCCATGACCCAACTGCAATCTGGGCTCACCTCAAAATAGTGCTTCCCTACCTCAAACAACTAAACACAGCTGCAACCACCCTGCATGTCATAAGTGATGGCCCAACCACTCAGTATAGGTCAAAAAAGAGCTTTTTTTTCCTGAGCAAAGTACCATATGAGCTGGGATTCCAAAAGGTGACCTGGAATTTTCTGGAGGCCGGGCATGGGAAGGGCCCAGCTGATGGAATTGGTGCGGCTGTTAAGCGCCAAGCAGACTCGCTTGTGGCCAAGGGCATTGACCTTCCAACTTGAAAAGTGTTGTATGAATAACTGCTTAACCAGCCATTGAAGAAATTGAAGAGATGGATAGTCTCCTTCCTGATGGCCTGCTGACCATCAAAGGAACCATGCAGATACATCAGGTATCACACATGTCACCTTTGTAATGAGAGTTCAACATTTTTCAATGTATATCTCCATAATGTTTAAATGCATTTTGTTCTTTTAGATTGTCTCTACAAGACCGGGGGAGATTTCTTGGCGAGTTCTCAGCTGCTTTTGTGCAGATCCCCGTCCTTGCCAGTGTTTTGGTCTCAAAAAAGTCGACATACTGGGAGCACAGAGCATTGGGATCACCAAGTTCAAGCACACTTACCAGCACATCTCAACCCATCATAGACCTGCATGAGGGACTGATTGGAAGTTGGTGTGTGGTACGGTATGATGGGGATCCTTACCCTGGCATTATACAGGATGTGGACCCTGAGGGTTGTGCTCTGGTGAGAACCATGAGTCATATTGGCAAAAACAAGTTCTTCTGGCCTATGAGAGATGATGTTATTTGGTACCGGCCAGAAGATGTGATCAGGCTGGTCCCAGAACCTCAACCAGTAACAAAGAGGCATGTGATGGCGGAGCCAACAGTTTGGAAGGAAATATGCTCTGTTCTTGACCATGAAACATAACTGAACCTCTGGCCCATATGCAAATTGACAGATACAGTATTTAGCAAATACAATGTCTATTTAGTCAGATTCAACTTGTTATTCAACATGATTACGTTTGACAGTACATGGATTTGCGACATAACACACATGACAGTAACATTTAAGTACAGAGTGTTTGATCTGGTTCAGCATAGGCATATAGATATATATATATATATCAAAATATATTGCCTATTTGATCTGTTACTCAACATTATATTGAACTGGTTATATTAAGGTAATGATGACATAAAGGGTTTGCTCTAGTTCGTACTAGTTTGCTCTAGTTCAGCATGTAGAAAACAGTGAAGAAATGATTTGCTGATTTTTAACACAAATTCATGTTTTTTTCATTTTTTGGATTGTTTTTAATTTAAATATATTGGTGATGTTTTTGTTCACTAATTCTGTTGCTTATTGATTTGCTCTGGTTCACCATATAGAGCAGTAGAAAAATAGTTTTTAATTGGAAGCTGCCTCTGTCATTTCCACCACACACCTAACATGTCTCTTCCGCCACGCCATGTCATTTCCACCACAACACATATTTTAAAGTAAAACATATAAAAAACATACAATCAAACCAACTATATTCAGTGGTGTTGATAATTGTGCAGTTAGGGCTAAGATATGTTATGTAATGTAATGATTTTGAGCTATGATAAATAAATGAAATGTTCCAGTGACCTAGTTTTAGGTGTTTTTTTTTGTGTGAACATTGTAAAATATTTACAGTTACATTTTTGAAAAAATAATAAATTACAAATTTGAACAGCTGTGTGTGCTATTTAATCAAATATATTTATAACCGAAGATATTTAATTATTTTCTCTTAAAAACATCTTTTGTTATGTGATGGAAATGACCGTTTTCTTGGACTGTCAGATAAAAATGGCAAAAAATATATATTATTCAATACAAATCATCACAGCCAACTTCAGGGAAGGTTTCTAGACAGATTGAGAAACCAACTGATAGAAAAAAAAAAACTGTTTGTAGAAATGTTTTTATTTTCTGAAACTGTCTTGCTCAAAGAGTACCATAGTTGAAGAATTACCCTTATACAAACAATAACCCCCTTAAATCACATATTAACCACAAATTAATTTATGCCTCCATCATGAAATGCCCAGTTCATTGTTTATTCTGCTACCAAACAAGCAAAACCATTGACCAAGAGGAATCTCAGGCAGACAAGGAACTGTTTTCATGGAGAATGGTAGCTGTTACCCTGCTAGCAGGGGTGAGGACGTAAATGGGATTATGTCCGTAACTGAACCTTATTTCAAACAGCTTGATGTGAAATGAAACTCATCGAGGAATTTGAACTGACAGCAATCCAACATTGACTACGTTTACATGCACATAATATTCCGGTTTTTGCCCTAATTCCGAAAAAGACGATATTCCGACTAAGCCGTTTACATGGCTAATGAAAGTGAGTATTTCACTAATATTCCCGTTTACATGTATACATGTCCAAAGAATGCCTCTAAAACCCGAATAATACCGGAATATCCCACGTCTTAATCGGAAAATGCTATATTCGGAAAAAGGGCTTATTCGGAATATCCAACTGGAATATGCTGTTTACGTGACCTGTATCAAATTCGGAATATTGTCATATTCTTAATAATAGTGGAATATTGGTGTGCATGTAAACGTAATGATTGTGTAGTAATACATGTTTCCTCAGGGTTCACCTCCTAAAGGCATTTTTATGTCACAATATTTTTTTATGTCATATTCTCTACTGCAATACCCTTATACCAAAAAATTATATAGTATAATGTGTTTAATATTTTAAAGTATCTAACTATTTTTTTTTGTGTCTAACTCCTCTGATTAAACCTGAAGGAAAAGGTGAATATCTGGGACATATTTAAGGAAAACAACAATGAACTTTGTAGAATATTTGAATTTACTGACAGACATGTTTAAAGATAAACTTAATGATGAGTGGATTTGCCTGAACCTTAACCCCCGTGAATGAAAAACAAATCATAACCAGATGACCTATTAATGCAGTGTCATACATCGGGCAGTCCCATGTGTTGTTACCCCATTCTTAACATAGTTTTTATTCATTGTAGGGTTTTATCTGACAAATCAATTAGCAATGCCTTAACTGCAGTTACTGTGTGCCTGAAGCTTCAATTACGCACCTCGCTATAACCTGTAATACCCAACCCTCCAGAGACATCACCATGTGCTCAATTAATCTCTCTCCAGATGAAGGAAAAATGTTCTTTCCTTTTTATTGCATGCACATGAAGTGTACAGTGAGGAGAAAAGCCGTAAAGAGACATTAAAGATAATTCTTGAGGTTACCTTTTGGTCCTAAGGAGTGAACCCTCAGCCAGTGAAAGGCATCATTAATATTGTTTTGCTCTGCACTGAGCCACAAAATATGACTTGAGTGCAGAGCATGCCATGAGGCATGACTAATGAATTTCATGCAGCAAAATAAAAAAATGGTATTGGTTGGAAGGAAAGTCCCAGATTGGTAGCTACTGAGAGAGAAAATACTTCTTGATTTGTTCATAATAGATTGCTCATCATCTAAGCTTCTATCCAAATTGGCTGTAAGTAATTATTTCATTGTTATGCATTAACTCAGCAGTGGTGAAATCATGTCTGCTAGAGATTAAAAAAAAAAAAATCAAATCAAATTACTGTGAAACTGAAATAAAAAGTGCAAATTTAACCTAATTAATCTCCAAACAAGTCAGCCTAATGTTATGAGTGAATGTTTTCTGGCAGTTATGTATGAAATTAGTTATTTAATTATTTTCCACACACCATAAACAGGGATGAAACCAAAACTGAAAACCCAGGGCATACAGGGAAGTGTGTGGGTTTTTAGAAAAAGCATGATTAATACCATCAGAAATCAAATACTGATCAAATAATGATTGTGGTATTTTCAACAACACCATATGTGGGATACAGGTATGTCCTTGTAAATATATCAGTTTATGGCTTTATGTATTGCCTTCAGCTGGGAACAAGGTTTGTGGTGCCACCAGCATTTTATACTGTATCATACATTGCATTTTGGAGACTGTGAATGTGATGTAACGGTTTCAGGCAGCAGTGGACTTGGTTGAATGTGGTATTTCTATCTGGGATTTTTTTCAGCAGGTAGCTTGAAATGGGTATGTGATTGGAGAACGTAGCTAGCAGCAGAGGGGCAGTCACAGGACAAAAAAATAAATAATTAGAAACATCATTTCTTGTCAGCCTTGTCGATTTTTGACCAGTTTCACACAGAATTTTGGTCGGATCTGTTGTTTGTCAATGTAGTCACAGTATTGTCTGTTAACCTTTACACCACTACTTGGCTTTAATACAACTGGGCGGACCACCCAAGTGCAACCTAGTTCCTACTTACAGTACAACTCTATTTTGGGGTAACACTAGGGACTCCCCAGGGTATTTTAATCCAACCTAGATCATTGTTTTGTGTTTCTCTCTTATTGACCTTTTCAGCTGGCATCTTATCATAGGGCTATACAGTAAAACCAGGGGCAGGAAAGAGAGGCAACAGTTGTTAGAGTTGTGCCTGTTTTGCTGTACTGTTTGTGTTGTGGTGTGCTGTGTCCCTGGTTTGCCATAAACCTCCCCCAGTAAATTATTATACCATCTGGATGACTGATTGAAATTACCGGTGTGCATGGGCAAAACCAAATTACCGGTTTCCCCTGGTAATACTAATAACCAGGGAGGGCTTCAGCCTGCATTTATGTGTAACCATTAGAAGTAAAGCAACTCCATTGTCTAGAGGTGAAGTCAAAGCTACGAAGGCAGGTCCAAAGACTTTGAAGCATCACGAAAAAAATACAAACACTTCATGGTGCTGGATTCAGAATGAAAGAGCAATGCACAATAAATAATCTGAAAAGTTGGGGAAAAAAAG
Organism: Sander lucioperca; assembly: GCF_008315115.2. Classification (NCBI taxonomy): domain Eukaryota; kingdom Metazoa; phylum Chordata; class Actinopteri; order Perciformes; family Percidae; genus Sander; species Sander lucioperca. The sequence continues at coordinate 29,746,741 of NC_050187.1, forward strand.
GGCCAATAATGATACAATTTCTTTCTTTCTGTGCGGCTGGCTGGTTGTCACCCTATTCTTTAATCTATTTAGGGTCTAATTGTGAGTAATGGCGCTATTGGCTGATATGGCTTGTAGCTCAGCCAGCCCCTCTGTGCCCACACTGCATATCCAACCCATCTGTGAGCCACACACAGCCACAGCAAAATCCTTACCAATGCACACACCAAAACAACGGTCATGCCAAGAAACACCCACACAGAAACAAAGAGACCCTGCACATGTACGCATATCACTGCAAGCAATCTCACACGCTCACATTTCACAGCGACCGTCAGCTTTAGCGTGTTGGCTAACCAGCAAAGAGGATTCATAACACACCAAATTAGCTTTAGATTTGCAATGAAAGATCAGTTCATTAAAAATGCATTAAATATGAGCGGGTTCAGTTGATGCTAAATGGAAGAAGGGGGGAAGAGATTAATCTAGACTCTTTTCTCTGTCCCCTCTTTTATATTCTCTTATCCTCTTTCCTCCTGCTCTTTTCTGCCTTTTTGGCATCTGCAGTGTCACATCTCAAATGGGTGTAATATCTTCTCTTGTGTCAGAATCAGTGTTGCGTGTAACCATGATGGTGCAGAAAAGCTCTTTCAGCCTGTCCATCCACTGGAGACGATTATTTGGGCCCAGTTGTTGATCAAATCGGTTTGGGTGCAAACCGGTCATGCACTAGAGTTGTGTAGCTGATACATCAGATAACAGATATTTGGTTGGTCCAATCAAAGAGTTTTGAAGTGGGCAAATCAAACATCAGAGGTCCAATTGTTCCAGACAGATGAAAGATGCAGATTGTTTGCCTGGTTTAATATTTCTGAGATAGAGTCTGGCTCTAGCCTTGTGTATTGCACCTTTGCATTTTAACATGATTAAGCTGATTTACCAGGTGACACTGGCTACAGACACAATTTTCAGTGTATTGTTCTAAATTCAGAGATCATTGCGGTGTGCCATCACTTGGCCAAAACATGTTTTGGCTGAATGTGCTCTGCTCTGTGTCTGTGCTGCTTTTCTCTGCTCTTCCTTCCATTATGGCAGCCTTGCTTCCAGACTACAGTACCAAGACATTGTTATCACAATGCAAACCAGAGTTCTTCCATCTATGGTTTTGGGAAATCCAATAACAATATGAGCGAAAAACAATTTTTGTGGTTACAGACCTGTCACCTAATGCATGCCGGTATGATGGGATGATAGAAGCCACACTGAAAGAAGAAGAGTAACTGCAGGCTAGAGAACCGGCAGTTGTTTCCTGAGGAGAAAGGAAGGCAATTTGTGTGCTGGATTACGTGAGACAGAAGAGAGGAATATGAGACCTGTTCTTTGCACACCTATTCTTATCTTTGTGCAGGCGCCAGTGGGAGACAATGAGGTCATATCTGAGCACAAAGTTTCAAGTAAACTCCTGCATGCTGAGCAATAATCTGACACACGCAGGCACAAGAAACTGGTCCAATCGTTCACATATCAAAATTAATTTTGGAACATACGACTATACACAAGCATGATGTAATATAGAAATGTCACGACTGTCATATCTGTGCAGTTTTCTATTCTTTTTTCTTGTGTGCAGTTGTTTAATTTGATAGAGGAAACTAATCTTGACAGAATCAACATTTAGAATGAAGATTGTGTCACTGCTGTGTGGTCTTGATTGCTCCAAGGGTGGAACTAGATATAAGGAGTGTAAATACGCTTAAACAGGATCATGGGCTAACTCTTACCTAAATTGGCCAGGAGGCATAAACCGAAGCATTGTAAATAAAAAATGATGTAAGCTGATGTAGGCAGAATAAGACTTATACTTCATCACTCACCTATGATTAAATCACTCACTTAAATCATGAAAGCTTATAACTCAAATGCATCCTGGCTGAAGGTGTCAGTGTACTCCACACAGTATACTGTCTAAACGTCTCACCATCTTATTTTTCTTATTCTTAACACAACTATTTATGTCACTTGTTGTGTGTACAATCGAGTGCAGCACTATAAATGCCCTCCGGGAGAGACTGTCTAAGATTATTGTGTCTAAGCCCTCTCCATGACGGCAGGCTTTCCAACCCACCTTTAAGTTTGGCCAGGCGTTGAGACCAGAGGTGGATTATGAGGACCAGAGGAGACGAGGAGTAGGGGAGGTAGTCTCTCACTGGATCCCACACAGACTCGTTTTACTGTCTTGGACTGGTGGCTCTGCATGCTGCAAAGCAGTGCGGGGGATCAGGGAAAGGGAGATGATGATTATGGAAATGAGCAAGCTCTCTTTCTGAAAGATTAAACAGGCCTCTGATTGCTTTTACATAACCTTCACTCACTGAGACGCAGGCTCGCTCTTTCCCTCTCTCCCTAAAGGGTGTCCTTTCAAACACGCACAGACATACATGACGTGTAGTTGGTTTTTCTCATTGCTTTTTCTGTTGTATCTTCTGTATTAAAGTAACCTCTCTCTAACCACTCATTTATGTTCAGCTCCCGACACACCAGCAAAATGCCACCATAAACGCAAATCCAGAGAGCTGCAGTTTGATTCATCAGACCTCGGAAGTAAAAACCTCTCCACAGAGAGCCTGTTGTCGCTCATCATTTTTGGTATATGTTTGCATGGGATTGTGTGTTACTGTGGAAAGTTAAGTTGACAGTGTGACGTATTGACCCCTGTATTGTTTGTATCTATGAAGACAATGACAATTCTTTGACATAAAGCAATCACATTATTTATTTTATGGATGGACATAAAGGAGAGGAGGAGCGGAAGAAGAGAGGAGGAGATGGATAAATGAATGGAGAACAGAGAATACAGCCTTCTTCTTACATTTTTTTAACTCAATATTTTGACATTTTTGATTTCCCTCACTGCACCATTTGGGGAGGCATTTTAAAAAAATAATTCTGCCGGTGGGCTTCGATGCCAATTTTTCCATAATCATTTGGGGACCCATTTAATCTTCCCATGACACAGCTTTGAGCATCAACCGAGATTTTGACACATAATAGTCCAGCTGGTGGCTTCAAACAGTGCTTAGCTTTTATCTCAGCTAATTGCAAACACAAACAACCTTCAATTTTTTTGAAATTGTGTGAAACATCCCCTTTTTGTCAGATTTCGCCAGAACATGTAGCAGGTGCACCACACAGCTGAGATTTAGCCGTGCAGTAGTTGGGCCAGAGTTAGCTGCTGTGTTGATCCTTGTGGATGAAAAAGTTTTCTCACCTGAGGGCAAGCCTGACAGTGTCAGAAGTCAACATCATCATCAGCAAACTGTTTTGCATTTCAACTTCAACAAATTTATGAAACAACCAGAATTGCTTTTAAAGGAATACGCCACCGTTTGTGGCATTTTTCTCTCAGTGCATACATTGTCTTAGTCCGGCAGCGCCGCCGCTAGCTTAGCTTAGCGTAGTGAATGGAATCTTATGTTGCCGGTTAGCAAGTCGTGAGTAAAAGTGACCCGACAACAACAAAAACAAAACCTAATTACTTCTTGTGGCCTGCGTATTCACGACGAGTACAAATAGCAATGCAGATTAAGACTAGACGATTTCCTAGGCAGATATTGACTTGGGACTATATTGGGTGGAAGTAGGCTACAGCCGAAGCACTGCTACTTGGGCACAGAGATATCAGGAGTCCCGCCTCCCCAGACAAAGACCATGCGACTGACAAGAGGGTTCACTCCTCGTTATGCTAAGGAACCAAGAGTGGTCATCGAGAGAGAGAATGCAAATGGAAATTATCGCGGGCGGAAAAATTATCAAGCTCATTTTTTTTTATCGTGCGATTAATTGATTTATTGACTATCGCGACAGGCCTAGCCGTAGGGCTGTTGCCTAAACTACAGACTGTACTTCTGCATACGGACTAAACAAGTTTAGAAGCGTATCGAGAGAAACAGTGCCATTCTGTGCCATGCTGCCCAGCAGACAGTTCTGGCCTTCCCGTCGTCCATTAATTCCTGATAATGGACACCTTGTTGGGCATTAACCCTTACGTATGATATAATATTGTAAGAGCTCGTGGTTTTTTTATAATTGTGTCAGTCTTTGACCACTTTCTCATTTTACCATCTGTCAAATGCCTGTTGAATTAGAGTGCATGCTGAAAGATCCATCTATCTGCCAAACTGAATGACAGACGAAGAAGATAAGTCGCTAAATGTGGGAATAGCTGACTCCTTAAATAATTAACTTTCCATTTTACCAATCAACTTACTTACTGACTGACTGATGGGTTAATTTGCTGTGTGAGCGGTTGCTTGCCGTGTTTGTTTGCAGTTCATTCAAGGACATCCAGCTGATACAAAAACACATTCCCCTTGCATCTAACCAACTTACAGACTCACTGGCAAAATGGATGAATAACTACATTACTGACTGACTGGCTTAATTAACTTACTGTCTGTTTGTAGCGCACCCAAGGACATCCATCCAGCTTGTACACAAACTATTTCACACACGCACACACACACACACACACACACACACACACACAAGCACATCTCTCCTCTCTGGAGTGACGGGGAGAATATTTCCCTGTTTACTCAAGTGCCACTTCATGATTAAAAACTAATCAGGCTTCAGCCAGCCTGGGATCCCCCTACACACTGACACAGAATGAACTGTAATTATCTTAACATGGGAGTGAGGCACGAGAGGCAGAGAGACATGGACGGGGAGAGAGGAAGGATGAAAGTAAAACGACAAGAGGGGAAGGTGAGGAGTCAGGTGGAAAACGGAAAAGAAACGGCAGGAGTGGTGTCAGATACAGATAGATCATAAAAAAATGAGAGGGAGGTACAGAAAGAGGGAAGAGACATGCAGCTGCTATAAAAGCCTTGGCCTTGGTGAGTGTGCATTTCTGTAATATAACATTAGCACAGGTGAGATGGCAGCCTTCTGTTTGGTTAAGCTACAAATTGTGACTCAACATAAATAAAACAAGTTTCCGTCAGATATTTGTGTACTTTATTGGTCCCTGGCTGAAACTAAATCTTATTCTGTAGGCCTCAAGCTCAGCTAGAAAGATTAAATGTACAAAGTAGAAGAAAGAAAAGTACCACTTCAAATGACTTTTCTTTCTAACTTTGCCTTCTCTCAAGCTGCTGAATCATGCCTTTTCTCTTTCTTGTGCAATGCTCAAGTGCACAAGGGCTGCTGCATGGAACCAAGAACAACACAGTCGGTATTAAGCTTCAACTCATAATGGCAATTATTCCTCCCAGGGGAAGTGATTTGTCATATTGTCGTTTTCATTACACTCGGAAAATTGACAGTTAAGCCCATGCAATTCAGTAGCTGGGATCAGAAATAGATTTTCATACGTTTGTGTGAAAGGTGAGAATAATCAAATGTGTTAAAGTTGTCACAGTATCATGTCAAGATTGTCTGTCTGTACAGGTACACAGAAATCAAAGAGAGAGAGAGAGAGAGGAAGCAAGAACAACAGGTAGTAGGAAAACTAAAATCGAATAGGCAGGGGCTGGTATGATAACCTCCAGGAAAATGATGTATGTATATTTCAGCCTTAAAATGTATAATTTTTTTTAAATGTCTGGTTAAAAAACAACTTTGTTGAACACAGTGTATTTTATTTTTAAACACACTGCACATTGGTAGGGAGAGGGATTTCTAAACTGGACTTTCTGTCCAGCTCATACCTTAGGAACGGTATGTCAGAAAATGTTAGTGGTTTTGAAACCGTGACTTTTTCAAACCACGTATACCTTGAAACCAGTAACCGGACCATGCCTAATATCGAATATGTGTTGGAGTATTGTTATCATTCATTTATTTCTTAATTTATGATTCAAGGAACGGCTGCCGGTATGAACTTACTTGACTTGAGCGTACGTTCTGCGTGTGCACAAGACATAATACGTCTCCATAACAGCAGGCGGCGCTAATCTGTATTGTCGCCCAAAAAATGAAAACCGGAAATGACGGAACATCTCTCTAGACCTCGTAAACACAGAGCACGTTGTCGTCAGTCATTGTTTTCATCAGAGTGTGTTGATAGTAGTCAAGAAGGATCGTGGTTGTCATCACTCGCTGAACGGAAGAATGCGATGGCTAGTAAAAAAAAGATTAACATTAACATCAAAAGACAGTCATTGTAATTCTCAAGAGTTGATAAACAGACTAGCTCACCATTTCATTAATCATATACTAATGCCGCGTTCTATTTACCTCGGAACTCGGAAGCCGCAAATGGGAATGACGTCATACCCGAATTGAATGCGTTCTATTTAAAAGTCGGATTTTCATTGTTTTCATTAGCTCTAGCCCGGTTAGCTATTGTTAGCAACCAGTTGATAACAACGCATTACGCCGTTTTTTGTGCATGCAAACAGCGTAACAACATGTCCACAGATAGAAGTTGAACATGCCTGTGTGAACGACTGATTTAGTGAGACACAAATAAGACATAAGTGCTTATAACTTTATGTTACTGCAGCTTTCACAACTGTTGATACAGGGGGCGGCCATGTTGGATTTTGAACTCGCGCTACTGCGAGGTTGTGCAAGTTCCGAGCTCGTAAATATGAGGTCAGGGGACGTATTTACGACTTTGACCTCGTAAAAACCGAGTTGCGAGGTAAATACATAGACAGTATATAAGAATGGACCAACAGATCCTGTTGCTCTGGACGGAGACCAGTGAAGGATATTAGAAGCACTTTTCCGGTGATGGCTGAGCGTTACTGCGAAGCCTCCAACTGAGAGAGATGACGTAAATGTGCCGTGAGCAACCTGTCTGAAAGTTGTAAGTCTTCTGGTAGCTGTGCCAAGAGAAATCTCAATCATTCCCAATCTTGCAGAGATGGAGAGCGTAGGTATATGTAAGGAGATAACATAGGCACAGGCTAATTATTGCTAACTAAAATGCTAGTTAACATTAGTAATTACACTTAAACGGCTAATGTGAGACGAAACTGCCTGCGAGCTTCTCCTGTACTATACGGTAATTCCTCTACTACGCGACAGTAAGTCGCGTGGTTATGACACAATCGTTAGCCTATTTTTACAAAAACGTCTGCTACGGAGCCATAACGTGAGGTACAAGGTAATGGAGCCTTTTATACATTGTCGTGTTTCTTTAGAAATAAACAATGGACAAATAGAGTCTTTAAACGCTTCAGATGTAAAGTTATTCGCTGTCAAAGTGGCACCAAAATGAATGGCAGTCAATGGGATGCTAACGGGAGGTGATGGCTTTGTAGCATTAAAATGGCGCCATAGGAGATTCGCGGTCCGAGGAGAGGCTTACCCCCTTGGGTAAATAGAACACGCGGCATTACCTCTTTTCCTTTTCTGTGGGCACATCTTTACGGAGCCCCGGAGGTGACATGGACATCTTGAACAACTCCTGTGTGTTTCCTTTTTAGGTGCGTGGTTGTACTCCCGTGATGAGCAAGTAAAGTTTGACAGAGTGTACAGACAACTCTTTTACCAGTTGGCCTGAAATACTCCCATACTTTGGAAGCTTTTGCTCTAACTCTCGGATGACTCATCTCCCTCCGCTATTTTTCAAATCAAAGCAGTGAGGGCGGGGGCTTTTATATATGTCAATGGGCGGGGGGTAGGGGCAGAGTGATATAGAAAGACAAAGAGGAGGCAGATTAACCAGCAGGGCGTGAACAGCACACAGACTGGTGTGGAGGTGAATTACAGTGAGTTTTAATGGAATACTGGGAAAGTTTAATAACAATAGGACAATTGAAGTCCAGATTATGAGGCCATTTCAGCAGAGCCAACAGCTTCATATGCCATGGACATGTGAATATGGTGCTGAATTTGCCAGTATTTTAAGAAGACAAATGGTTGGGACTTTGTCATGCAATGACAAAGCTGATATATGCTTTATGTGAAGCACAGTGTTTTGGTGTCAGCAGAAAGACTTCTCTTAGAAAACTGTACTGCCTCTGTCTCCATTCCACCACAATCTTGGATGAGCAAGACCAAAGAGAAGTCACTGTAGTCATGCCACTATGCACAGTGGATGAGCTCTAGGAGACTGTGATGTTGTTTGCATGGAATGCACATTTTACCTTTATGGCAAAGCCTGATAAAAACTAATTGTTGAAATAAATTGTTTTGTGTATCTTTTTTACACAACATTGGCCATTGCTAATGACATACACAGTAATTAATCTAGCATACTTTTTATTAAATAAATCAATTCAAGCTAAAATGTAAGAGTCTACAATTAGGCTATACTGAGCCTGATCTATTTATACCAGAGATTTTCTTAAAATTAAGTTAATACCTTTTAGAAAAATGTCACCTGGGGTAAAACTCCCTCTGCTGCTACCCTGATTTGCATTTGTATAGCTCACAGCATTTTCATTTACACGTTAAAGCCTCCCATAGAATTAGGGGGAGGGGGGGTCATTGGACAACTGCCAAGCAAGGCCCACGTCAAGTTCCGACAATTCACGGCAGTTTTCGGTGTTGCCTGTAAATTGCCGTTTACAGTCGTAAACCTGAACTTCCACGACAATCTACAGTGCCGCTTACTGACGAAAATCCCACTTTTCATGCAGCGGTTGCCAACAGGGACGTTGTAGAGCGCCCTCTGGTGGACAAACTATGCAACACCAACACTCATAACATGGTTGAAGGGTGTTGAGTTTGTTTTTTATTTTATTTTTTAAATATTCATTTATCGGCCTTTATAAATGCCGATACCGATAGTTTGGAAAATGCCTAATATCGGCCGATATATCAGTCGGGCTCTAACTCTGACAACATCACATTTGGCCCATTAGCTATTAAAATGTTTCTTCTTTTTTTGAACCAGCAAAACTTGATTGCCCTTGTCTTAGGGTCATCTGTCTTTCTCCCAGCTGGAAATGCTAAGTTTGCATAAACGGGTGCAAAAGTTCACCTCCCTGCTCTTCCTTCCTGGCTGCATCCTCTGCTTTTTAATCCTCACCCCTTCACAAGCTCATTCCTTTCCACGTCCTCCTTCCTTCCCCTCTGTCACCTCTAGCTGGTACACACAACAGTTCACTTGTCCTCCTTGTTCTGATTGATTCTCCTTCAATTTCCTTCTGTCTCTTCTCTCTTTCTCCCAGCGGGACACAGAAAGAGAGGTCCAGTCAGGTGCAGAAGTTCACCTCTCCTCCCTCCACACCCCTCTTCCCCAGTGGGACCACGGTTAGCAGGAGGCACACATGTTTACTGCTTTTTCAACCTTTCCTCTTGATCTTTCTTCCTCTTTTATTCACACTACCCTTTCTTCCACCTCGCATATTTTGCTAATTCATGTGCAGTAATATTTATCTGTCCTCTTCCCTTTCTTCTTCTTTGTTTGATCCATGTTGAACTATGGTTAGCAGTGGGAACGCTCAGATCCTTGTCTTTTATTTTCTCTCACTCTACTAGATTCTTGTACTTATACTACTTTTGTCTTTGTTTCTTTTGAACAATAAATGATGCTATGCTGCAATTTATGTAGAAACACACCCATCTTAGATTTAATGGAACTTGGACTGCAGCAGAGTCACTACAGATACTAATGATAATCTCATAAATCACACTCTTCTATTTGTAACTTCTTTTGGGTGGGAATTCCTTTAACATCACAATCTTAGTGTAGCTTTAAATTCTCCTTCCTCCTACCCCTCTGTTCTTATTCATCTTGCTATCTGGCCTTAGTTATTTAAGGATCATTTCATTTCAGATCTTGAATTTTGAATGTTACTTGCACAGAAGATTATTCAAATATTCCCACTGTAGGCCAAAGAATGCAATATTCCTATTACATTTTTACAATACCCAGAATTCATTGTAGAGCTGAAAAATGTAGTCGATCAATAAAAAACGAATTATCTATCCATGTAAGTCAAGTTTTTTCTAGCCTCATTTAGGTATATATTTGCTGTTTTTTAGTCTTCTATGATTGTACACGGAAAAGCTATTTGGGTTTTGCACTGTTGAGACATCCTTAGAGATAGGGTGAGAAGCTCAGTCATCCGTGAGGAGCTCGGAGTAGAGCTGCTGCTCCTTCGCGTCGAAAGGAGCCAGTTGAGGTGGTTCGGGCATCTGGTAAGGATGCCCCCTGGGCGCCTCCCTAGGGAGGTGTTCCAGGCACGTCCAGCTGGGAGGAGGCCTCGGGGAAGACCCAGGACTAGGTGGAGGGATTATATCTCCAACCTGGCCTGGGAACGCCTCGGGATCCCCCAGTCGGAGCTGGTTAATGTGGCTCGGGAAAGGGAAGTTTGGGGTCCCCTGCTGGAGCTGCTACCCCCGCGACCCGCGACCGGATAAGCGGACGAAGATGGATGGATGGATGGATGGATGGATGGACTGTTGAGACAAAACAAACAGCTCATACAGTACATGTAAACTTCGACTTTGGGCAATTGTGTGCCTTTTACATTGTTAATCGAGAAAATTGTAAGCAAATCAACTGTTAATGAAAATAACCCTTATTTATTGTGAATGCTGTGTTCTTCTGCCAGGTCAGAAAGATCACAAATATTTCATTCTCATGTCCTCTCCACATTAAAATAATAAAGTCTCAGTAAAATAACCACAACATGGTATCATTTTGCTGCACCAGTCCTCTCTCTCTCCCTGCCCATTCAGCTCTATTTCCCCTCTTTCCTTTCACTTCTTCCTTTGTGTCTCCTCACTGCCTCTCTCTTTCTATGTCCCCCTCTTTGTTGTGCATCCAAAGTGCAGCCTGACCTTTCAGGTGTTGCTCCCCGAGGAGAGTGTGTGTGTGTGTGTGTGTGTGTGTGTGTGTGTGTCTGTGTGTGTCTGTGTGTGTCTGTGTCTGTCTGTCTTTTTGTTGTATTTTTTTGCATGCCAATTCTTTCTTTATGATGGAGGCGATGAAAACGATAGTCTTCCCAAAGGTGTGTTTGTGGAGCCAGTGGCTTAATAAGCAATGTTGAAGTGATTCCAGAATTCCTGAATAATTGGTTCTGGTAACTTTTGCACCCACATAGAAAAAAAAAGGTTCTCACTGCAAAACATAGAAAGGTCTGTAACCTAATTTAAAAAACAAGTAGTTGAAAAAACCAACCAGACCAGATTACGGGTTCTAAAAGGGTTTTATTTCTAGCCACCCTAGTGACTAGGGTTGGGTACCGAAACCGACATGCCCTAAGTAGGAGAGGTGTGGTATCTTGTCAGAGAAGGCAAATATGGTCATTTTTCTGCAAAAGAACTGCTAAAGTTTGAAGGTGGTTGGCATACCAACTCAACAACATGTATTTTGTTGTTACTTGTTAATAGTGTAACTGTTATTTGTTAAATTATTGTAGTTATGTGTTAGGTGACTTAGGTTTACTTATTATATATTTAAGTACTTTAAAACGTTAATATATTGTTCAATTTAAATAATTTTCAATAAAAAACAAAAAAAACTCCATTTAAAAAAAAAAGCCTTTCTTTTATGTCATTTTTCAGTTTTTTTCAGGAATCGGAATCGTTTTAAAAGTACCGGTTCGGCATCGGAATCATAAAAATCCAAACGGTACCCAACCCTACTAGTGACGTGGCTCCATAATGGTGATATCATCAGGTCTTTATGTCAACATTTTAAGTTGTCCAAGGCTTGGGTTTATGACGAAATACCTACAAAACGTATGTCATCCCATCAGCCTCGCATTGTGTTTAGTGCAAACTGGCAAATGTTAGCATGCAAAATATATTACGTTCAAATATTAAACACGGTAAATATTATGCCTGCTAAACATCGGCATGTTAGCATTTAGCTCAAAGCACCGCTGTGCCTAAGTAAAGCTTCACAGAGTTGTTATCATGGCTGGAGACTCTTAGTCAGCCCTGTGTCAAAACAACGCAAATGGCTGCGTTGAAGGGAGTTCGTTTTTTCAGATACCAGTGAGACATGAAATACCATCCAGGAAGTCCAGTTCAAATGCTTTTTAGACGCCAAAGTAGCGCACTGCAGTTCATATTATTATGAGACAAGATTTTACACTTCTGTAAAAATCTATAAAAAAAAGTTATCACAATGGCAATTATTTTATCTTTCGTAGTGTTGCAAAGTAATCTACCAGGAATGTGCCCTTGCCTGTATTTGACTTGCCGGTAGGGGTGTGCCTTATCATATCGTTCTTGATAAAACCGGTATTTTTGAATAGCGTGATATGAATAAGTTTTGTTCATTTTTTTCTATATATTGCTTTCATTACCAAACAAACTGTCAAATGTGTAAAATTACTAAAACAAAGGCAGATTCAAATGATTTCATAAAAAGAAAGCAAACCCAGTTTTTTTTTCTTCTTTTTGAAGTTTTTTTTTTTGCAATTTTGTTTGACTTTGTACTATATATTCCGTGCATGGATCCCATAAAGACCACCTGACTGCCACTGCATCAAGTAATGGGTATCCTGTCAGTATAAATGTAAGCCATTAAGTACCTAAGCTAACACAAAGTTAACTTCCACACACTGTTCAATATCATTTTATAAAAAGAGCATTTATTTCAAAGTTTTTTTTCGCTTCGGAGATTGAAGCACATAGTAAAGCAACATTACAATGTTCAGAAAATATAAGTGTGATGCTGTAACATTTTTTTTTTTTTTAATCTTCTTAACATGTTTTTTGTTGTAATACTGGAATATTCTGCATGTATACTAAAATAAGAACTTTTAAAATTGTACAAATTGGTACCATAAAACTTGACAGAGAATAAAAACGAGGCGTTCTCTCACTGCAACAGATTGCTAGTTTTCCTCTTAAACAGGGAGAAGGAACGAAGAAACGCCAAATAATGAAAAAAAAAAGAGAAACAAAAAAAAAAAAAAAAAAAAAAAGAGAGAGGTTGTATTCACACAGGCAATAAACCAAAGTGGATATTTAACTTTTGGCAGTAGATTTCTTATAGCTGTCCAAAAATGAAAATGAAATACTATGTAGTTCTGCATGTTTAGACAACCATAATCTGAGCTGCAAAGAGTTAAACGTGAATGTGTTCCTGTGTAGCTGCAGCCAAAGAAAGACAATTATTGTCATAATAATAATGATGATAATAATAATAATAATAAAAAACAACAATAATAATATAACATTAAAAAGAGATTGAACAAGAACCTACACTCTTAAAAAGGATGTTCTGCTTTCAGCCTCTCTGTATATGTTGCTCCGAAAAGACACCTTGTGTTATTTTCCAGTGTGCACATTTTATGTTTAAATAGCAACATGTGTTGATACAACAGGTGTTGCTGCCAACATAGCTGGTGTTGGGGGGAAAAAAACACAATGCACATTTTCACGGTCTACATTTTCCGTGCTGGCAGAAACTACACATCCTATTTAAAGAGTGCACCAGGCGCAAGTTGGATCCTCAAAGTGATATATCACATGTCTGCACATTGCTCTGTACATACCTATCATCATGGAGAATAGTTTGCTTTCTGAATATACTTTTCAAGTTACAAAAAGAAACAAAAGGAGAGAAAATAAAGAGAATGCACTGCGTTGCAAGAGTGTCCATTAAGTTTAAGGCGATTTTTAGAGCTCACAGGTTTTTACTCATTGTGATTGATCATCATTGGTGGACTCTGAATGAGGAAGTGATCATTTGTCGGTGGACTCGGTATGGAAAGTGATTGTTGATAGGAGGATTGGGGACACAGGGGCGTGGAGAGGGGCAGCTTTTCTTTTCACATCTTCTCTGCAGTGAAGAATGAAAACAAAGAATCGTCCACAGTTTTTCAATTGAATCCATGTTGAGTCTGTCTTCTTTTGGGACTAGAAAAAAGGTATTTGTGTAGCATTTTCACAGATAACCAGTCCTTGTGGGATCATTTGTCTGTGTGTAGCTACTGAAGCTAGCAGTCTCTATCGTTACTCCTGTTGTGTTCACCCCTGGAGTTGTTGTTTATTTATTATAAGGCCACCATACTGTGAAGATGCTCTGAGCGCCTTCAAAGTATCAACAACCCAGAGTCTGTCACGCTATCGATACCACAGTAACTGCTGAATTTTGCACACACATTTGAAAAAAAAGTTTTTTCAACTGTTTGAACCCTTTTATTTCCCTTCCATAACATCAGACAGTTGCTGGATCCCAGACTAACTTTTTCTTTTAATTAGCTTGTATCTTTCTCTTCCTGTCTTTCTGTGTCTTTTTTACAAACACCACAAAGAGAGCAACTAAGGGAATATACCCCACTCAGGAACCGTTGGAGGAAGTACGTGAATCTGGTCCACAAAAGTATATAGAACCTCTAAGAAACTAAACAGTTCGCTATAAGCAAGTTTTTTTTGATCACACAGCAACATTTTTTTCCCAACAATTTACTTTCAAACTGACAAACTTGTGGCATTACAAATCTCCTAGCCCTGAAATGCTCAAGTCTGTAGAAAAAGAAAGGGAAGGAGACATACTGTAGGTGGGAAAAGAGAGAGATTTTGGAAATACTGGGCGTTCATTATGTGTTCATTAACAAATCGTCTTGGAGGACCAGGGAGGCGCTGTGAAAGGGAGAGCTGTTAATGTCCGTTGCACATTGGCATAAACTGATCAGGTTGTAGATAACAATTGGGCACTGGGGAGTGTTACCCTCAGTTAACAAATCCTCATGGAATCCATAAATCAGAGATCGGGGGCGTCCAATCAGTAAGACCACTGTTAAGAGTCTTCCCCATCATCACCATCGTTAATGAAGCAGTCTTTGGTTCCGTACAAATCTGCCAGCTTCTTAAACCTTGGCCCCCAACTCTGCAGATAGTCATAATCCAAGTCAGACTCTGTTGTGACAGACTCGAGGGAACTCAATGACCCAGCCAATGATCCTCTGCCTTCATATCCGTAGATCTGAATGGAGTCGTAAGGAGGTGCAGTCGGGTCGCTGTCAGCCTCTGCGATTCGAGTCTTGATGAAGTCATCAACATCGACACTATTGGCTGCAGGACGGCCAGCGCCAGGCCTCATGGGATATTGAAGCTCTGGTTTGATGTCCTTTCTTGGCAGGAAACCATTGGCACCATCTGGGTTCTGGACAATTAGAAAGAGAGCACCAGTCAGATAAGGCTCTTAAGAGACTTTCAAGTTGGAGAGCATGAGAAAGAGCTGACGAAACATTGTTTGTTGGCGAATGAGGTACATCATGCTCTAATATCAGCAAGTAACATAAGTGAATATGAATAAAATTTAAATTAGGGCTTCACAATTAATCGCAGTTGTATCGAAATCGCAATATGGACTAGTGCAATATCCAAATCGCAGGGGGGTGCAATATTTGTTAATGGTAAAATATGTGTCAAACCATTCTGAGTTAAGTATTGTGGTGCTGCAGAGACGTCCCGGCCTACAAATCCTATTCTACAGACTAAAGAAAAAAATCTTTGTTTGGTACAGATCCTCGCAAAAATTCACACTATAAACATTTTAATTTCTTTCAATGTTAATAATTTTCATTGAAAATGAGAATAATGATACAAAAACGAATATTCCCTCCAATATCGTGACTCATATCGCAATCGCAATATCAGTCAAAATAATTACAATTAGATATTGTCCTCCTATCGTGCAGCCCTATTTCACATTTTTATTCTTCATTGACTCTACCTTCTTTAACAAAAACAGAGAAACATAAAGAATACTAGGATGCCACCCTGCCCTTCTTCATACCTGCAGTGTAGCGATGTCGAAAGCCTCCGTGTCCTCCTCACCACCTCCCTCGTCATCATACGTGATTATATTCTCCCTGATGTCCTCTTCCTCAAACACTATCAATGGCTCCTTCTTCTGACGCCTCAGTGCAACAAACAACACCACTATTGCTGCCAAAAAGAAACGCACAAATCAAAAATTGCTCTGGATGTAAGGATTACACAACAGTCCTCACACAATATCAGTGAAAAATGGGAAAAGCTGGCATTAAATAATTAGTATGCACTGTGGGAGATGTGTAATTAGACCTTGGACAGTTTAATTAATATCATCACTCTATTGTGCTATACACACACTTGGCATTTTAATTGCTGGTGGTTAGCAACATGTCCACCTTCTAAAGGGTTCTCAGTTGTGTACTACTATGGTAGAATGCAGTATAAACTCCAGCTGTGAAGATACAATGTGCTAGTACATTACAGAAAAAAAGGAAGATGGATAACAGCTGCAGCGTGGGTATCCTTGTGCACTGAGGAAGAAAACTAAAGCTGGGGACACAATTGAAGACTTTTAAAACATTTGCTGGTTTTGAAAGCCCATTGTGCACAATTTCACGAAATAAAAAATAAAACGGATTGTCACTCAAATGTGCCCAGACTAAAGGATTACGCAAGGATGGGGGTATGAGAGAGTATAGAAGTGATGCTGTAGCTGCTAATACACAGGTGGCTCCAGGAGCTCAAACAATGCAGTGCAACATTTACAGAGGTGGACAGCCTGATTCACTTCCCCACATTTCACCTCCGTGTAAAGTAAATATAGTGTTGTTTGGTATTATTTGGACATCAAGTTGACAGACTTGGTTAAAAGACTCATTCTGTAAACACACTGCTAGAATATCTTGTGTAAATCAGTCATTTCTTTGACATTCCACACCTAACATATCTCTAATTTTAAGTTATAGCTCCTTACCCAGCAGAATGACAATACAAGCCAGGATAGCTATCAGCGCCCCAGTGCTGAGACCAGCAGGTAGGACGTAGGGCTCCACGTTGCAGGAGAGGATGGTGTTTCTGCTGTCACAGGAACAGACTCTGATGGTCAGGGTGTTTGTGCTGCTCATAGCGGGGAAACCGTTGTCGTTTATCTCAATGGGAAGGTAGTAAACATCCTGGGTCAGACGGCTGAATCCTTTACGGAGCACATAGATACTGGCTGTGCTGTCTGTTGAGAGAGACAGAAATATGTTGGTAAGTAGATAGAAAAATTATGGAAATATACTGTCTTAAAACTACCAAAGAAGAGTATAAAAGACAGTAAGTACACATTGCTGAGTCTGAATACCAAATTCTGCATTTAGACTTTTATTATAGCTTGGACTTCATCACATCATCTTTTCCCCCCTCTAACAATGGAAGAGATGAGGTTCTTTACAGGCTACCAAGCAAACGGTCTCTAAAATTTACATTTAAAATACATGACCGAGCAGTATAAGTGAAACGTATAAAAGCTACTGCACTGAACAGGGTACTTGGAGCAAAGTAAGGAAAGTAGCCCAAAAATTGCTGGATGAACAGCAAATCATATTAATTGTACACAGAGTTACTCATGGACAACTTTGCAGTATTACACACGGGTCTTACTATACTTACGCCCCCTGTCGCTGCATGTGTTCCATAACTTTTTGCTCAAACCTTAACCTTAAATCAAGTTTAGTCCCTAATTTTAACCTTAAAGCTAATAGCACTGTTAGATCCGTATTTGAGCACATTCAACAGCACCAGCATAGTGACACACAGGTTTACCTTTTATCTCTCTTGTTTTCTATTTGGGATTTCTTGATTACTGAATTTCTCACTTTTCGTCTCTTTTCATTTCCCCCATTTCTTTTTTCTGTGAGTGCAGGATGCAACACACACACACACACACACACACACACACACACACACACACACACACACACACACACACACACACACAACCAGGCCTGGAACATACTGTTGAGAAGGGCTCTGTTCCAAGGCACAGTCTGTCGACTGATTTTATTTGGTTTTGTATGCTCAATAGCTCCCTCAAATCCTATACATTCTTCCCTGTTGATCATATGAAACTCAACTCAGCATCATTCCCATTTCCGCTTTTGTGTTCTTCTCTTCAGTCTCATACAGCCTCTTTTTCTCTATCTATATACTTCTTTTCTTGCCTCTCTCTGTCTCTCTGCCATTTTCTTTCTTGTAGTCTCTCTCCCAGCACTCCCAAAACTTAATTCAATCAGTTGGCCCCCTAAGATATATGTACAGACGGACAGAGACCCCACTGCAATTAATACAGCCCGCACAACATGTGTGCATTTGCGTGTGTGCGAGAGAGATTCAGAGCACCTGCTGCTTTCAACAAGGTAGTGTAAGCCTCCATCTGGTAAGGCTTTGATCTAATCTGAGTGAAGATGGGAGGGGGGGGGGGGGGAATAGACCGCAGATAAAGAAACTGTAAGATTGGCGACTACAAAGGGCTAGAAACTGAAAGAAAGAAGTGAAAAGAATAAAAGAAAATAATATTGTAATGGTCATCTACCTCTGTTGTCTTTGAGGGAGAAGTTGTGGTTGTGGGTGACTTCTGGAGCGAGGCTGAATGTGAAGTGTTGTCTGTGAGCCATCTCATCTTTGTCCACTGCACTTACTGTTTCAATAACCTTAGACACACACAGAAACACAAATCAGGAAGAAAAATACAGTTTGTGGGTATATTTTTTGTTTGTTTACCGTAATCCCTCAATCCATGTGCATATACATGCAGTTCTACACCTAAACATGCATGCACAAACACACCCGCTCTCACACAGACACACGTACCTTCCCTGGCACGACAGTTTCACACATGAGGACTTCGTTGTTGGTGGCGAACTCTGGGGAGTTGTCGTTTACATCTTTCACTTTAATGTTAACACGCACTTTGGTGTCTTGGTGGTGGCCTCCTACACACACACACACACACACACACAAAGTAGAGGGCAAAATCATCAGTATTCTACTGCATACAAAAATTCAAAGCAATGTCAAAGTCATTAAAAATGTCATTTGTGCTTCAATGTGTATGTGTGTGAAAGCTTGTGTGCCTGAATTGTAATCCATGTTTTTGGCATTGGCTGAACACAAAGCTAACTATAAATATTCCCCAGCAAGATTGCCTGTCAATCAGTCAGCCACTCAGCCAGCTATTTGTTTTTGATTTGCAAAAATTACAGACATGAGTTTGTTAGACATCAACGTATCCAGTCAGACAGTTTGCCACTTCGTTAGCCTGCTCCCACACTTTTTTTTTCCTGAAACTATTTTGATATTCTAAAGAGACAAATGTCAAGTTATGCCTGCTGAGGAATAAATTAATGGAAAAATGGTGTGATGCAGACAGAATGATGTCGAAACAGCCAAAATAGACACATACGGCAAAACGGAACTCCTTATTCATCCAGAATATTAACTAAGAAAGACTGCAAGAGACCAGTGTATTTTTCTATCTATCCATTTATCTTTAAAAAAAGAAAGAAACAACCATTCGTTTCTACACTGTACTGCCTTGCATATTTGTAATTCTAGGCAGTATCATTTTTCCACTACCCTGTCATTACTAGGCATTTATTTAGCTTTCCAGTGCCTGTTAGCGGTTAGCGTAGCCTGCAATGGTCCTAGTTTTGTGGGCGCCAAGCCCGTTTCCATCTGGCCGTCTGGCGTCTAGCACGCCACAGGGAAACCACGCAGCGCTCTGGTAGTTTGAGCCCCAACCACAGAATACCAGGGTGGGGCCACTGTGGCTTGCTGGCTGGAGAGTTTGTGGGGTCGAAGCCGAGGAGAGAAAGCTCCGGAGGGCCTGTGAGTCGACTGGCATTCCCCTCTTTTCGCCCCTCACTCTCTCTGTATAGTTTGCTAGAGTGTTGGTGATGGACATGGATACTAAAAAGTTTTAGTGGTGCCTTAACTTGAGTTTTCACTTCTCTTTCACTGCATCAGGGTTTAGATCAGTTGTCACTGACCATCTGCCTACCAACCTTCTGTGCTGTAATCACCTCATTCAATCAGTAATAAATGTTAAATTAAAGCGAACACATGACATTTTTTTACCAGTTAAAATCTTAGTGGTGTGTCAACAGATGGTTGTGCTATATGCCTTCAGATTTCCTTCCATTTGTCTTTTGTGGATTCAAATAACAAATATACAATTTAGAAGAAGTTTAAATCCTAGTTGGTAGAATTACTAGACACATTTCAGATAACTTGCACATCTATCAATAGCCTACTCATCACAGTAGATCTGCGTTTGTTTCTATTTCTGACTAAGATGTTACATGAAAACAACATAAGATGCCATGCAGAAAAACTGCACATGAACACAACTGTTGCATGCACTGGCTGTCGACACACTAACTGGGGTAACAGCTGTTTACACTCAACAAAAATAATACCACCAAGCATCTGCATGAAGCCCATTCCTCCTGGCTGAATCTGAATATATAATTAGTTTACCAGTTCTTCACTGACAGTCACAGCAAAAAATGCTAACTTTAGTCCCACCCAGAGGGGGGAAAAAATTAAAGGCAGCAGCTTGAATCCACTTAAATGTTGTGCATAAGATGTCATGGACTGTATCCAGCACCGCAGAATGACAGGTTCGGCTCTGGAGGCCAGCAAATGTACAGCCTGGTGGCTGTCTGGGATTTTCCTATCTGTTTGTTCCTCTTTGACTTTTTCTCTCCATCCTATATCAGACTATACTGTTTATCATTTCAGTAGCAGCACTCATGCATCAGCCAAGATCAAATACAGGCAGACTGTAGCTCTTTAACTGGTCTTCTGAAATGGCTGAAAATATCACTAAATTAGCACTGACAGTCTCATAGCCATTGTGTCACTTCACATTCAAACGTAATAGGTGTGGAGACAAAACCGTAATGAGTCACAGTTCAAATACTTTTTTAGCTAATACCATGATGGTGATTTGAAGTGTGTGTAGCATATATTTGAGATAAATTAGAAGATATCCACATGCCCACACACATCAAATTCAGTTCCAATTCTCTTCACGTTTTCAGGTTTGGATGTGTGTGTCTGTGCATACATACCTATCTCTGTGGCTGACACAGATATATTATGCCAGGGCTGTGCTTCTCTGTCCAGTGGTCTTGTCGTGGTGATCTTGCCATCCTCTGCGTTTATGCTAAAGAACTGCTCTATATCTGTGTACAGAGGGATCATGTACCTATACGGAGAATGAACACACACACATAATAGTGCTATTATACATTAGGATTAAAATATTCACAGAAATAGTATACATAAATGTGAATTACATCACAATTATAGGTTGCACATTAGGACATTGATACCTTAATTTTCTGAGTGAAAACTTAAGTGATATTCATAAAAACAAGTAGCAGCAGCAAGATGCAGCGAATCATCTAAGTCTTAAAGAGGGACATGTATTTTCAGTTAGATTATTGTGGAGAAAATGTGGTTACCAAAAGAAACATGACTTTGCAAACAGCTGTAATGTATAATTACTGTACAGTATATCGGCATGTATATTGTTTTATAGCGAGTCTAGACTCTGTGATAGTTTTTCCGTTGATTTTTATACAGTGTGGATGGCTATGCTTTTGTAAATCCTATTCTGTCAAACTTCTTTCCATGTAAGCTGTGTTTCTGCATACAAATATGAGTTGAAGTTTTTCTGAGTCATGTTGTTTGTTCAGTGTAGCTGAAGGAACACTATTTCAAAGTTTGTTTTTTTTGTTTTTTTGGCAATGTTCCAATTTACTCTGGTGTGAAAATTGAAATTCTCCCACTGCTACAAGCCTGACTTAGCCAGTGTGTTTGTGTGTGTATTCTGTGTGTGTCTCTTTGTTACCTGACGGGATTGTTGGCAACATCAGTGTCCTTGGCGTGGACTCGTCCCACCAGGGTGCCTTCTGGCGCATTCTCCTCCACCTCAAAAGTGTAACTGGGATCTACGAACACAGGAGGCTCATCTGCATCCTCCACTGATATCTACAGACACACAAACACACACACACACACACACACACACACACACAGTTAGAACGCTCCTGTGATATTTATCTCGTCACACACTTTTTTTTAAAGATTATTTTTTGGGGCATTTTAGGCCTTTATTTTGACAGGATAGCTGAAGACATGAAAGGGGAGAGAGAGGGGGAAATGACATGCAGCAAAGGGCCGCGGGGCGGAGTCGAACCCGCGGCCGCTTCGTGGAGGAGTAAACCTCTATATATGGGCGCCTGTTCTACCAGGTGAGCTACCCAGGCGCCCGTCATCACACACTCTTGCACACAATCAAACGCATGCACTCACTCCTTGCCATTTAAACACTTTTTTACATGTGTACCTTTATTGTGGCTTCGTCCTTATAAGGCCCCCAAGCGAGGTATTGAGGGTCAATATGAGGGTTGGATCCCTCCACCTTCAAAGTGTACGACCGTTTAGTCTCAAAGTCCACTGGCTGAGAGAGTAAAAGACACAGAGAGAGAGAGAGGGATAGAGCAGACAGGCCACTTAATCAGTTCATTTCAAATCAAAATTCATCCCTGTTTTACCAAATATTAACTGTAAACACACATTTAAATGGTACATCATTTTTTTGCAGTGTAATGCTATGTGAATGCTAAATCAAATGCACTGTATATCCACTGCAGTGGGTGCATACCAGTGTTGTAACCTTACCCTCTGGTAGGGGGAGCTGTTGTTACATGAATGAAAAAAGTCATATTATCACATTATCACAGCACTAGTATTACATAGCAGCAAAAACAGGAGTAACCCACATGCACACTAGTATAATATTACATGATATAATATGAGTAGTTTGGGACCAAAATGAATCATTTGGTTGTTTCGCCTGTTTTTAATGAGCCAGGATTAGTTTTGGGAGTTTGGGACACCACATGATAAAAGGGAGTAAGAAGTGTTATGGGTGACATGGAGGGTGATGAAATTGAAGTCCCAGGCCACAAGACTGGCTTTTTTTTCTTTCTTCCTATATCATTTTTCATTTATTACACACTTTATAACCAAGACCGGTAAATTGAGAATACAAGTTAAAAGTTTTTTTCAATATCACAGGTATGCCAATGAAAAAATCCTGGGATTCAATTCACTCATATAGAACTGAGCTCCAATTCACTTACTCTATATTAGGAGAAAACCAATTGACTTGTAATGGCCTTGATATTGAATAGACTTGAGTGTGTGCTTTGAGGTATGCCGCTCAAAAAGAAAACATCACACATTTTCCTCACATCACCTTTTCATTGAGCCATTAAAAAGTGGCACAGCAGTTACAAAGCGATGACTCTAGTCTTGCGTCTAATAATTCTTCCTCTTTCTCCCTGACTTCTATTCTTATGGATTGAGTACTGCAGGGAAAACCGTTAAGTCAACAAATGGGTTGGCAGCCATTGTATAAAAGCTATAATACCAAAGTGATGCTCTCTGCCATGGTTAGGAGGACTTGCACATTGCCAGCAGCACTTGGCTGCAACATGCACTCATCCCCAGCTCCGTCGTAGCCATAATCACAGTGGAAAAAAAAAAAAAAAAAGGACTGTTATGGGTATCATTGCTGTATTATGAACCCAGATTATAACCACTTCCCCCCCCCCCACCACTATTTTTCCAGCCAGTACGGCTGATGTGCTGGCAAAGTCCCAGGAGCAAGCTTGATCTTTTCATCTCCTGGCTACCATCACTTAATGAAATTCCAGTAGAAGGAGAGCGGTTTACTGTCATAGAGGAGTGAATAAACTAGAAAATATTCCCTTTAAGAAGCTAGAATCTGAATTTTTAACTTTTTTTTTTTTTTTTAATAACAAATTATCAAAATGGTTGGCAATTAATTTAATAATTGACGATTAATTGATTAATCTTTGCAGATGTGGAAGCAACCCTGCTTTTTATTGATAAAAGGCTCTGAACTCTATCAAGAATATAGCAGAGAAGGGTTTAACACCAAGGATATGATATTGTTTCCTTTTTGATGTCAGTGATCAACCATGGTGGCCAGTCCCCATAATCTGCAGGTAACGCCTGTGAAAACAGCTTGCAGTAGCTCTCTAATCGGATCAGATTCAGAACTGTTTTCATGTGACGCAGCTGCCAAATGACTCAGTGCTAGAGGGACATTTCTTTTTAATGGTTTGTTCCACTCTCATTCAGTCGCAGCGACATCTGACTCTGTGGTGTCGGTGTTTAACGTGTTGATGACAGGTACAATGCTAGTTGGGTAGATGTGACCCAGTTCTTTCATTTTCTCTTTTTCGTCACGCTCCCTCTGTCTCTGGATCTCCTCTGCCCTCTCTCTCTCTCTCTCTCCCTCAATCTCCCAGTCTACAGAGCCACCCTCTCTTTATTCTCTCCCTCTTTGTGTAATCAGTGTGAGATAATAATATTCACAATACTGCCTTCCTCCCTATTCTCCCTCTCTCTCCCTAACACACACACACACACACACACACACACACACACACACACACACACACACACACACACACACACACACACACACACACACAGCTCTTTAATATTCTGTGGACTGCTTTCGTCAGGACACAGTTGAAAGAGAATAACTGATGTGTGTGTGTGTGTGTGTGTGTGTGTGTGTGGTACATGACTTTTTTTACTCTGAGATCGATGGTCCTGTCTAGTTTTAGTCATAGTGAGTTGAGCGTAAGATGTTTACACGCGCATTTAATACTTCTCAAAGTTTTCTGCCTTTGGCTTTTTGGCACATGCACAAACCTGTGTGCACACAGACAAACATGCCCCACTTGAGTGGAATCAGTTGCTCTCGTTACTTTAATGGGGCTGTCCTGCTTTGCTCATCAGTACATTTAATCACATTTGCTTCTAACTTCTTTGACATATCCTTTTTTTTAAGTTTTATTTGTATTCCAGTTCTTACTCAAATCTGGTCAAACTTACAAATTCCCACCTGATAGCTGCCCACTACAACCACATAGTTGTCTACTGTTCTACTGATCTGTGGGTTAACTGCCTTGCTCCAGGGCACACACATTGCAGTTGTTGAGAGAGGAGAGGGAGCATTACTCATTATCACTCGCTCATTTACCTGCTTAATCCTGGTGGGATGGGAGCCCCTAACCCTGGCAGTCTTAATGCCATGCTCTAGCACTGAGCTCCAATGGAATCGCTCATGCAGACGGTTGTGAGAAAAAGCATGAAACAGACTTGTATCGATTGATTCAGACGGAGATTTTCCCACAGCATCAGTAAAAACGAGCTGTGGGTTAAGGCTGGCTGCTCTTTTGAGCAACGTCATTGCTGTCTGGACAGGAAATGCAGCTTTCCACGAATGCCATCACACTTTCAAGCACATACTGTAATTATATATTTGAATGCCAAGCCTTTCACCAAATACGGACATGCTGCTTTTCTGTGGGTTGAATGTCTGGTAAACCTAAAATTGTCTTCTTTTAATTTCTAGCATAACAATCCAAAACAGAGGGGAAAAAAGAGCTTTTTCAGAGACTTTGGTGTACATTTCCTTCTTATTTTGCCCCACACATTGATAGCGCGACTATAAATGGTATTATTATTTCGACTGAGAGACTGAGAGGGCGGACGCCACAGGCTACCACAGCTCACTGAAAGATTCAGCTCATAAGCCTGACACATACAGCAGTATATGTGTGTGTGAGTGTTTGTGTGCGTGTATAAGAAAGAGAGTGCTGTGTATTTGACAGAACACTGTGTGTATTTGAGAGAAGACGGGACTGCGTGTGTGCAATAAAGAGACAAAGAGTGCGCAAAAGTAATTGTGTGTGCTGAGCTGGATCACTGAGAGCTACAGTTAGTGTGTGTGTGTGTGTGTGTGTGTGTGTGTGTGTGGGGGGTCGTCATAGTGCAGAAAACAAGCTCTCTGCACTAGAGTAGCATGAAAGTTAATGCAGTCACACATACACACAACCATGAAAGTGAGTGTTCATATCAAACACAATAAGAAACCGTGAGGGTCATCAGAGAAGGGAAGGGAACACCAGCAAAACCTTTCTAACTGCTGCATATCTTTTTCTTTTAACACATTACATTAACACACAAATATGGAGTCAAATAATAGACTTGTTGAGGTCATACACCAAACTGCTTTGTCTTTAGAAAATGTGCCGTCTCAACTATGTTTCTGTGCTGGTAAAATTGAAAAAGCGGATGATGATGCACACATGAAACAGCCACTTTCAGCTAATAGTGCTTTTGACAAATGTTCTTTACCAGAAATGGCTACAACCAGAAGAAACAAAAACAACCAACAAACTGTGAAATCTTGACTTTCATTACTGCATCCCCACCTACGAATGCATCCTAACAACTTTTACTAACTTTAAATACGTCTGTCCTGTTCTCCCAAGCTCATTTCTTTCTTCTTTTCTGCCTTTCCTGGCTATAATCAATATATATATTTGAATATATACACATGCACTCACGCACAGCAGCAGACACACAAACAGACTAGTTGGTGAACATAGCGGAGCATTTAGCATCTAAAAGAGCCAGATAGTTCCATTAGCAGTTGGTGGAGACCAAAAACATAGCTACAAGAGACTGAATATTGGTCTAATATTAATTAGATGGACAGAAACGCGACTCCAAAAGAATGAAAATGCTGCTCTGTAACTGCTGGATGTGTAAATAAGAAACTGCTGGCTTACAAGTTTGTCTTGTCAACTTAAAGGTTGTTTTCACAAATTGTTTCCGCTGCCTCCAAGTGGCCAAAAACAAATCACTCATAGCAGGTTTAAGTTCATTGGTCTTGTTCTTTCATTCCTTACCTTCTTCAGTTTAATAACAGCCTCTCTGGTCTCAGAGTCAGTTCTCAGTTCAAACATGGCCAGTCCATCTCCGTCCACTAAGCGGTAGTTCACCATCCCGTTGTCTCCAAGGTCAGGGTCTTTGGCCTTAAGACGGCCCACCTCCTCTCCTGGCACTTTATCCTCTGATACAGACATGGAATACACACCTGGGAGAAAAAAAAGGCAAAATAATTTACTTGGCTTTGGTTGCCTGGTTGGTGATGTTAATGTCAACTTCTGGTCATAGCTTGCTTTTGTATTCAACACTCTAGAGTCTTTAGAGAATTCCTGGCTGGCTGCCACTGTGTTTACTATCTGAGGCAGGGTCAGTTTTTGGAGGGCAGAGAGGCATTAACATGAACTATGCCATCTGTCTCATATGGCCCAAAGGATATGCATATGGCCCAAAGGATATTAATACCCCCTATAGTGTCAGGTGAGTGTATGTCTGACGGAGTAGACACCTGGCTTGCAGAATGGGAGCAGTAGGACCATATGTCTACAGTAGTCTCTCTCCTCTTTTGTCCCTCTCTATCATCTCTCATTCACTTTTTCCCCCAAACCTTTTTCTCCCCTCATCTCATTCGTCTTCTGTCATTTTATCATCAAATCCTCCTCTCGCCTCTGTCCATCATTCTACTTCTACTTCCCAGATCTGTAATTTCCTCCTTCCTTTCTCCCCTTCCATCTTCTCCAGAGCTCCCCAATCCCTCCTTCCTCGCGTCCTCCTCCTACGCTATAATTTAGGAATTGAGCACAGAGTAGACTCTTCACTTTATAGGTCGTACACCATTAGCATGTGTATCCTGCTTGTCCAGGCGTCCCAATTTTGTGAATCGTGAAATTTGCTTTGTCACGTGGCTTCTGAGCAAATGCGAGTGGGAGAGGAGGGCGATTCACAGGACTTGATCCATCCAGCCCAAATCTCTCATGCCACCACATCCCCTTCAATCCTCACCAAATCCCTCCTCCCAATCTTTCCTCTTCCTCGCTGTTCCTGCTTTTTAAACTTCTCTCCATACTGTTTGACTCTGCTTTGGTAACATCGTTCCCTCCCTCTGCATCTCTATATGCTTCTCCCCTATCCACGTCATCCTTCCAAATCTCTCCTCCCCCTCTCCGCCCTGCTTCTCTCACATGCATTCCTCCTCCTCTCTCTCTTCTGCCTGCCTCTTCTGGCTAAAAACTCATTTCATCCTTGCCCTCCCTTTGCCTCTCTCTTCTCCTGTCGTTCCATTCTTGCCCGTCCTAAGTAGCTTAACTTCAATGGCTCCTGGCAGCTGAGTTAAACATTGTATGACAGGACACACAGGCAGCCTGGCATACCTGGCTGCGAGCTAAAATGAGACACAGCTCATACAGGAAATGTATATTTGCCATCGAGGACCACAGTGGAAGCAAATATGAGTTTCAAAAAGTAAGTCATGCACGTGTAAATCACCCGTACTTTTCTTTTTTTAATTAAAAACTAATGTTCTTTTACACCCGTTACTCTATGAGAAAGCAAGTAGGAGAGTTTGAGAAAGTCATTAGGCGCTTTCATTACCCCCACATAAATGATTGCACTATTTGTATTCACAGAGATGTCCGATCTTGGAAAAAAACGCTCATAAAACCAGCAAAGTTTAGATATAAACACCAATAAAGAGCCTCATAAATGTAACTCATGTAATGACCACAATCAACCAAGATCAGTGATTTTAATCTGATAACCAACAATAATGCATTTTTACATTACTTGTAATTTATTACTACTTATACTGGAGACATATATGTGTCATATTGGCAATGTAGTAGATGTTATTAGTATAGTTTAGGAAAACATATTGCCTCTGTCCAACAATGGGCACCGGTTTTATTTTTTAAAACAAACTGAACAGCTATTTATGTATATATTTATTTAAGTGACAATTATTAACTAGAGAGTTCTTTACTCATGCACAGAGCTAATGTGTCACTGTGTGTGTGTGTTGTGTGTGGACTTAAGCTTGATTTATGCTTCAGCGTTAAATCTACACCCTGGCTACGTACGTGGAGACACAAACCTACACCGGATCCTCCGCCGTAGCCTGATGTGCACTTCTCGAAAAATTAAACTACGCGTCGCTCGGCCGTGGCTTGGCAGCGTTGCATTTCCCCCTACTTATTTCCTGGTCCTCCTCCTCCATAAACAATATGAAATCAAGGAGACTTTTCCTGCCACAGATTTCCCACCGTGGTCAGAAAGCACAGGCGAGACTCACTATGACTCTAGAGTCGCTACTCGCTCCGAAGCTAATCACCGTCACTCTGTCTCTTATAAAATTAATAAATAATGTCCACTTATTTTAAATGGCCATGAAGATGTGCTATGGTTCAAGAAAAGTTGAGATATTTTTTATTTGTTGCTATTTTTGTTGGATTATTTATGTGTCTTCTCAGTTTTAATGTATTTTACACATAATATTGCTTTCTGGCCAAACCTTTATTGGAAATTCCTCCCCCAGGTTTAAAGATGGTTTTAACATCCCTGCTGTGGCACAGAAATACCTTACCGAATGGTAATCATCCTTTCCTTTCATGTCAGGTTTTTCTTTATTAATGGATCCTTGTTTGTTTTTTGGTGATGAGAATAGACGGTTCTGTAATAACAGTCCTAAAAGACATTGGAGGTAAATATTGTGCAAATACAATCCTGCAGATATCAACCAAAAAGATTATCTTTCACAGCTTCAGATGTCTTTTACAATCTGCTTTGTTCTGCATTGCTAATGTTTAAACAGGAATGAGAGAGAGCTGGCTGTGAAGGACTGTGGCTGACATATATAATCAAAACCATCTCTGTCATGTCAGTCTAATAAAGTCCGAGAGAGTTTAAGAACAATCGCTTGTTATTTGCCTTTGTTTTTCTGCTCCTCCTCCTGTCTGTGCTGTAATAGATTTTCAGAGTGGCAAACCTGAAGATGCTTGATAATAAGGTGTAAGGGAGAGAATTACACAGAAAGCAGAACTGAAAGGCTGCTGGAACATATGAGAGGGAGCCAAGGGAGTCAAGCTGTGCTGTATCTTTTTCTGTCTGTTTTTATCTCCGTTGTCTTTTCTCTCTCTTTGTATCAGCTTTATTTCTCTTTTTTTCTGCCTTTTGCTTTGCCTCTGTTTTTCTTTCTTGACTTACTTATCTGATTTCCCATTTTCTCTCTCTCTCCAGCTCCGCTCTCTCTCATTCTGCTCAACTACTAAATAAGTAATCACTGTCCTCGTTCACACCATCTGGGATGCTTTTCTTGCAGGTGTTTGTACTGCTTCCACTTTTTTTTTTAACAAGGGTACCAACTTTCACAACATATTGCTATTTGATGTGTTGTCCTGTATCACAGATGTAAACTGCCAGTGATGCACAGCTGATGTTTGGAGTAATGCAAATAGGTACTGAGTAAACACTTAAGATTAATAATGTTTGGTTATAAAACCTGCATTTTGTCCTTTTTGTTATTTTCAAAATGCTTTATATCCACTTTGGATATGGGAACATAAGGATAGCGTGTGGTTAGGAAACCCATCCTTACTACAGCCATGTTTCTCACATCATTGTAGCGTTTTTTCATTATTGTACTAAATAGTGCTGTCTTAATGGAAAGTATTGGATTTGAAAATGTAAATAATATGTCCTTTTGCCAACAAATCCTACTGACACGGTTATCTACCTACCTTTTAATGGTTTTAGGCCCCAGTTAACTTGGCTTTAACATACACTCAGTGACCACTAAATAGTTACACCTGTCAAATCGATCAGCAATAAATTCCACCTTTACAAAGATAATTATGTTCAGTTTTTGATGGACACTTTCAGAGAGGTATTAACTATGCAGTTGTGTTGAACTGGACTGCATTATTGAGGTGTTTAACCTCCTCACTTACAAACATGAGATTTAATAGATACACATTTTAATACAATGCAGTCCAGCCCAACAACACCACCCACCACTAACTTGAACCTCAGTAATAAATGTGGAGTTAAGTCAACAGCTCCATGTCAGTGTCAATCAAAACTGAACACTATCCTCTTTGTAAAGGTGAGTATGGCTGATCTGTTGAACTGGATTGCATTAGATTATATGTTTCAACATTGTGCTATCTACGATTATGTAAGAGCTCATAGTACTAAGAAGAAATATGGATATCTCAGTATGGACACTTCCAAATATACCGTACATACATACTGAAGACAATCTGCTGGTGAAAAATATAAAATTCTCCTTCAAAATGTCCGTTTGTCGTGAACTACAGAATCAGATTTTTGCTTTGCATTGCAAGACACTGGTGCGCAGTCAGCTTGTTGGAATACACAAGAACTGGAGTGATGGTTTTGACAGTTTCTTTCTCTCTTTCTCTCTGTCTTTTACATTCCCTCCCTCATTGCTTCTGCTCGTGTCTCTCTCTTTCCTCGCCTATTCAGCTTCTCCACAGGCTAAATCCTGAGCCCTCGTCTCTTCTTTTCTCCTCCTGTCTTTTCTCCTCCTGTCTTTTCGCCATCCATTCCTGCAGCTACTCTGCTGAATTGCTACCAGGAGTGGCTCTGCTCACAGCCACGGGAGGGGAGAACGTGGAAGAACAAATGAAAAAACAACAGAGAGGCAGAAAGATACTCCATGACAGGGTGAGGGAGAAGATGGATACAGAAACAGAGAAAGGGGGTGTTGGACATAGGAGGAGACGTGGTTGAAACTGGTTGAAAAAAATACAGTGGTGCAAATCATTGCAGAGGTTTACATTATTCCCATTTCTATCAGATAACCAGAAAGATTGAATCCAGGGACGTCACTAGGATTGAAGGACAGGGGGGGGCTTAGCCCAGAGGCTATGCAAAACTTTCCCTTGCAAAATCTTACTTACAAACTCTAAAGTTAGCTTTTA
The DNA here is from genome assembly GCF_008315115.2 of Sander lucioperca. Classification (NCBI taxonomy): domain Eukaryota; kingdom Metazoa; phylum Chordata; class Actinopteri; order Perciformes; family Percidae; genus Sander; species Sander lucioperca. The sequence continues at coordinate 29,778,141 of NC_050187.1, forward strand.
GATACATCAAAGCTGCATCGGGGGGATTTACTTAGGCCAGACTGTGCTCCTGCTGAGTTCTTCTTTAGGCTAAGACTTAACCGCTATCTATCTGCCCGTGTAAATGTGTGGTAAAGTAATACCATACCTAATTCCTCTCTCTATTAGATAAGTTGCAGGTCAAAATAAGACTATTTAATTACTAGGGGTGTAACGATATACGTATTCGTATTGAACCGTTCGGTACGAGGCTTTCAGTTAGGTGCGCATTACAAAGCGAACGATTCGTTGGACTAATCCTATTTCATTTTTTAAAAAAGAGCTTAAATTATGTGAAATATAATATTCTCATGCCGCAGCACTCAACAAGGCAGCCCAAATGACGAAACAGGTAGCATGCTGTCTGCCCTTCCCACTCCTAAAGAAAAACACACAACTCCAGTCAGGCATGATAGGCTGAACTAGCTTGTTGCAATATGGTTGACAAGGATTTAAAGTATGTCTGATTTAATAACCTGATGGCGAGATGAATAAAAGTTCTAGTATGTATGTATGTATGTATGTATACGTATGTATGTATATATTTATGTATGTATGCTCATATATAGCCTATAGTCTATATTTAGGCAACATCTACATACTTGTTTAATTTATTACAGCAAAGGAATGCAGAAAGTTAAGTTGGTCAGAATCAAGCATATATAATAAATATCATGAAATAATTTAGTTTAGGCTATTCCTTGGTGCCTCTCTCTCTCTCTCTCTCTCTCTCTCTCTCTCTCTCTCCCTCTCCTCAAATATCTTCCAGTATCCATTTGTTCAATGAATTGAAAGATATATTGGTACAATAGCATTAACAGTGACACTATGATATTTAGGGACTACTATAGAGAAAGCAGACTATATTAATGGTAAAGAATAGAGAGCTTCGGATACTTTACTAGGCAAGCTATTTCTTGTATTTCACTCGTTTACACTAGCTAGACTAATGTTTTCTATAGCCAACTAAAATATTCCTTTATCTTTACCTCAAGTAAATGTAGCTAAAGTGAAGCAAGTAAAAGTCATTAACAACAACTCACTGTGTGTGCGGTAGTAAGTCCAGACCAAAGATTTGCGATGAGACAAGATAAATCCTGCAGCTATTTGCAACACAGCGGTCAGCAGCATTCTGAAAGCTGCCAGTTTAAACCAATGAGAAGAGACAAGACGGTGTATCATCTTCATAGCCATTGACTCTTTGTACTTCTGTCTAACTTTCGACTTCCCGGCTTTTTTGTAGCTGGATATATTATTTGTTGTTTCTAATATAGAATTTGGATAACGTTAATGATAGTGAGATACTTGCTACAGTTGCATTTTGAGTGATAAATCGGCAAAAACAACATTTTATTTCTCTGATTTACTGCTTTGTTTTAATGCTGCCTGGCGCTCTCTCTCTTCAGTAACTCTCCACCTCGCTCGTCCACATACCGTTACCGTGCAGGCGGCCGCTCGTAAGCCTCTCTCTAAAACACTGCCATTTCGACCAGTTGACAGTTCGTGAAATAGAAATAAAACAGACTGCAGTACAACAACACCAACAGATGAATGGTGAAGGAAGATTGATTCCACGTAGTGAGTAATACAGAGTGCACTGTAAAAAAAATTAAAATCTAATTATTTTTCTTATTATTTGGGGGGGCTTAGGAACATTTTGGGGTAGCTTCAGCCCCCCTAAAATAGGCCTAACGAAGTCCCTGATTGAATCTTTGGTGGAACATTAGCTGTCTGGGTGTACTTGTTATTACCAACATTGCCATAAGATTAATCATATTTGAGAGTAATACCTGCAGAAGGGTTAACCCTGTACAAATTGTGATTTCTTCAAAATCTATTACCAAAAATAAGTATTGAATTTTGATGTCTCTCTCTCTGTCTCATTTCCTCTTTAAAGATTAAATCTACAGCTCTTGACAAATCCAGGCTAAATATTTCACTACTTTTTATTGCTCAGCAAGTCAGTAATTCAACAAATGTCCTTAGGAGAGGTTTAAACGCATGCACGTACGCACGCACGCACACCAAGCACACACACACGCCTGAAGACATTGCAGGGGACCAGTAAAGAACCTTTAATAATTGATTTCTTAAGTTATCTTTTGTGCCTCCTACTGTGATTTCCCTAGCTTCTATATTGCTTGCTAGAGACGTGCTTTCTGGGTTATACACACCGACATACAGTACACACAGAGTGATGTACATGTACACACGTGTAAGTGGACCGACATAACCCACATGTATGGATGTACGGTGCAGGAAAGGATAGAAAGTTGCAGGATGGGAGTACAGGCAGACTGTAATGTGGCTGGTGGTGATGCCATACGTAGAAACGTTACATGCAGTCTTACAGTAGATATTATAGATAGATTGAAGTCAGTAATTCAACAAATGTCCTTAGGAGAAGTTTAAACGCACGCATGCACTCACACACGCACGAACACCAGGCACACACACACACACACACACACACACACACACACACACGCCTGAAGACATTGCAGGGGGGCAGTAAATAACCTTTAATACTTGATTTCTTAAGTTATCTTTTGTGCCTCCTACTGTGATTTCCCTAGCTTCTATATTGCTTGCTAGAGACATGCTTTCTGGGTTATACACACCGACCTACAGTACACACACAAAAGGATAGAAAGCTGCAGGATGGGAGTACAGGCAGACTGTAATGTGGCTGGTGGTGATGCCATACGTAGGAACGTTACATGCAGTCTTACAGTAGATATTATAGATAGATAGGTGTTTGTACTCACTCTGTGGAAATTTTGGAGGGTTGTCGTTGACGTCTGTGAGGGTGATTTTAACCTCGGTGGTCCCCGACAGCCCACCCATGTGACCACCCATGTCTTTGGCCTGGATGACGACATCATACTCCTGGCGTGCCTCACGGTCCATGTTTGGCAAGGCTGTACGAATTATACCTGAATGGACATATGTTAACATTAAAGGAATGCTCAGCTTTCACTTTCTTTATGACTATTGCGTCATTATCAATTTAAATGATGCAATTCAGACATGTTATTTTAATGACTAAAAAAACCTTTAATGTGATTTACTTTCCTAAGGGTGATTGTCATTTATTTCGAGACATTTCATTTTGGAAGAAAACACACCATCCGTCATCGTTTATTTACATCAGAACTCTAGTTAAACGTGTAAAGTATTATATTTCTCCATTTTAAGCCCTAGTGATCTTTTCTTTCTGTTTAATTCATCACCGGCTGCTCTCTTTCCATCTCTCTCTTTCTTTCGCCACATGTCTAGCTGCAGTGTCTGGGAGTTGCGGCTTTCTACTGTCATATTATGCCAAGTGTGTGTGCATATATGTGTGTGTGACAGCATGCAAAGCTGATAATCTCCAAACCAATTAGAAATGTGAGCTATGGATTTGAGCCAGTCAAACACCCAACACTAGTTTGATTAGCCAGATTTACTCTGCCCAAATCTCTCTCCCTCGCTATGTCCTAACCACTCTCTTTCCATGAACTCACTCTCTCTAAACCAATGTGTCTCTCCTTCTCTACCCTAACCTCTCTCTTTCTGTTCTTCTTCACTCTCTCTGACTCAACACAGCTCCGTGTCTGCCTAACGCCCTAACCTCTGTCCTTACATCCAATTTCTTCCTTTAATGCAAACCCAAATATTAGGCCTGGGCTCTTCAGAGACCAGGCTGAATGTCCTCTGGGGATCTCTTTTTACAGCAGTGCCTTCTTTTTCTCACCAATTTCAGTGGGAAGGACGTGCTGTTACGTGATCCCTGCAGCAGCGAGTTCTTAGCTTTTTATATTAAGAGTGGTAGGCGGTAAAAATGTTGCAGAAAGACTCAGTCAAGTGTTCAGTTTGATCTTAGCGACAGTTTCTACAAGGTGCATGATAGATCCAACCGTTATTGCTTGTCTACAATGTTGGGATACACAATCATGCCAAAAATCATATTGATTATTTCTTCTAAATACTTCAATATAATTAATAACAATAATGACTTTAAGACTTGGGTAGATTTGAGGAATACATTTTTTAAATCTTTGAAAAAGCAGGTTTTCAACAATATTTATTGTATTGTTATTGTCCATATCGCCTGGTTGTGTTACTATATAAAGGTGAATCCAAACAGACAGGTTTTTAGGAAAGTGAATACACAGAGACTCAACTGCAGAGAAACACAATGAAAGTGCTTGGTTGCACCAAACATGACAAGTGTTGAAATGTGCACGCTAAGATATGCAGTTAGGATTTGTAGCACTCATTGTGAAGGTCCTGTATAACATAACATAATACTTACCAAAGTGTGGATGTTTAGTGGTACTTGCTGCACATGACTTTATATCATATATATGCACGATGCTGTTTAGTGAGCTAGCATGTATGAGACTTGTAAGTCTTTCTGTGTGTTTGTGTTTTTTTTATGACACTACATTTGGTTGCAGTGTAAATGTCTGGTGACCCAGGGCAGGGTTCTGTTTTCAGCCTCACCTGTCTGAGGCTCCACAGAGAAATATGGTTGTCCTTGCAGTATGCTGTACACCAGCCTGGCACTGTTGCCGTAGGTGGGGTCATCAGCGTCTGTAGCTGTCACCTGCATCACTGACGTACCTACAGGACAGACACACAGACATGACGGACAAGTCAGGAGATGACTCTACCTCAGTGATGCGGTTCGAGAATGGTTTGAGAAATAGGCTTGTCACAGAGTACATGTCGTTTCACCTGCCTGCACGGCTGGATGGGGAAAGTGAATGAAAAACACTCCCTTCTCTCAGAAACTGCAGCTGAATTGCTCCTGTGAGGGTGATTTCCACTTTTATTTCTCTACATTTCATCATTTTCGGGTGGAAACATCCACTCTCCAATCTTGGTGATTTTCATGTTTTAAATAAAACAGTATATTTCTTCAATGCGGTGACAGAGTTCTACAACCGCTGGATTTATGAAACCCTTTCAAAACCCATTTGATAATGTGAAAGATGCATGATTGTCAAGCTACAAAACAAGGTGAAAGCAATTTTTCTTGCTGTAAATCTCTGTTAACTGAACTTGACACAGTTAAGCTGAGCAAAAGTATGAAAAACATTCTGTTAACTTTGCGTAATTGCTGAAATTTTCCGATTTGACACAACTCATGAAACTAACTCACTCGAAAATGTGAAAGTAATATCAACAGCAGCTTAGACTTGCAAAGAGGCATGTGTTTTACATTTTATTCTATAGAAACAATTACGTAATAAAAACATGAAATGCATTTCATCTTGTGGCTGTAAAATACCACAACCATGTCAACTTTTGAAGATTTTGTAAATTAATTCATCCTTCAATTTTCTTTTTAAACATACATAATTAAGACTCCTTTTCAGGCACTAGGTCATACAGTTAAGACCTTGAAAGATAGAATTTGGTCAGCCTGAAATGCTACACTTTCTTAGTTTCTGGCTTCTGCCTTTCACTCAAAACTGGTTAGAACCTCCTCTTGTAACCAGGAGGACAGTCTCGGAAGACCGAGGACCCACTGTACTTTGTCCCCCCTTGTATTTGGCAAAAAAAAATAAAAAATGCGTTAAAATAATGTAAAACACTAAACCTCAGCATAACAGCAACAACAAGAAGTGTCTACATTTGATGTTTTAAACTTCCTGTTAGGTGGCACAAGTTGGACTGGAACTGCAAGTCTAAAACTGCTGGTGCTGAGTCTTTGCAACTGGATGATATTGGCTGGGCCCTTTGGTTGCTTCATATCAATAACACAGCATGTTTTTGTTGGTTCTACTACTTCAGTCTTTTTTGCAGTTTCATATATGATGTTTGAATGGTTCCAGTTGCAGCTACGTGAGCACCACTATCCTACTCCATTTTAAATCCATTGGGCATATAACTGTAATCAAGTTTTCAACCCTGGTTTCAATGTGGCAGCTACCTTAAGTGTACACGGTAAATTACCAAGAATGATAATTTAAAAGAGACTTCTCTCTGTTCTAATTCTGACATCCATGAGGGAACATGGACCTAGTTAGTCAAATTACAGCTTTTCTTTCTGTTCCACTTCTGTGGTTGATGATGATGGCACCGGCGGCCCCTCCCTGCCAGACTTCTGTATTCAGGTTTCAGTTTAAGAAGCGGATGGGAGGGGGGAAAAAAAGCCTTAACAAAACTCATTCAGAAGTCCTTTCAGAAGTTCCTTCTTTGAAAGTCCGGTCCATTCAGAGAAGGGATTTTCTGGCTTTCTGAGTTTTGGGCAGCACTGCTGCCAGTGTGGTTCATTTCAGGTCAGCCTCGAGGGGTTGAAGACTCTCCAAGACCACATACTATTTGGAAAGAAAATTTATCAAGATCAGAAGCTCTAAGTAAGGAGACTCTAAGGAGATGACAGGAGCTCTTGCCCATGCCAATCTAGTGCTAAATATTCCTTGCTTCTGGTTGAGTCTATTTTTTTGCACATATAAGGAAAGAGAGAAGAAAAACAAATGGGCTTTTTAGGAGCTGGATGTGTAAGCTAATGGTACTGTCAGCACCTCTCTGTCACTCTTTCTGTGGTCAGATTTCAGTGATAATTAATAATGAATGAAAAAGTCTGCTTAGCAGACAAACAGCACTTACGATGAGCTCTATCGGTGACTTCATTAAGAAACGCCACTCACTATGCAATTGATAGCTTTTCTGTACTATTGAATATCTATCTAAGTCGCTGTTGTTATCAAATTATGTTTGATATTTGGAAATAAAACAATTCTGCTGGTCAGTTTCACATATATACCTTCACTTCAAGACAGGGTAGGCACTAGATCATTTAAGAAGCATTCAGGTCAAATTTGTATTTTTAACTACTTCCGAATCCTCATTTTGCATGTTTAAAATTAGGACTAAAATTTAAACCAAACATCATCCAAAACCACCATCCATAACCCTAATCTTCCAAGACGATGTCCTAGTCTTCTACTAGACTACCATTAGCCCATAGTATTAATCCCAAATTAAATTGACCCAATTGCAGTTTTTCTGTTTTGCATTTCACTTTTTCCTATCCAGCCTTGGACATTTTCCCTTTTACCAAACCTTAGCTTCCCCTCCTGTCCCCTTACCCTTTCTTCACCTACTCACCAACATTGGACATCTCCGGCACCCTGGCATAGTACGGCCCATGTAGAAACTCAGGAGGATTATCGTTGATGTCCTGAACTTTCACTATGAACTCTGATGGAGGCTCCAGAGGCTTATTAGTGTCTCTGTCCACGGCCTGGGCTGTTAAAGTGTACTGGGCCTGCTCTTCACGGTCCAGGGTTTTTGTAGCGTGGATGTTGCCTGTCTTGTCATCGATAACAAAGATCGTTCCCGCACCTTCACCGGACAGGATATACTTGATGTTGCCAATGCCTGAGTCTACGTCTGAGTGGAGCTGAATTAGGAGGGGAGGAGGAGGGCGAGATAAGAGTAAAGAGTCAAACCAGAAGGAAAACAAAGACGAGACATATGCAAAGACTGGATGTGCTTTGTGCTGAAAACATCTGGATTTCAGATGGGGTGGAACTTAGAGAAAGAGAGACAGACTGGTGATTACAGAGTGAGACAGCTAGTCTGGTCGACAGGCAGGACTGTAATACATATTGCAGCCATGACATGAGGCGTCTTTCTCAAGTCTACAAATTAAAGGAGCGGAAAGACTAAGGCAGACACGCTAGTGGATGTGCTGTGGAAGACAGGCAAACTAATAAGTAAGGGATTTAAAATGTCATCCACACAAATTGAAGAATGTTTAACATTCAGTTAAAGTCTTGTTCTTCCTTTACAACCCCCAGACTATGAAATATGATGCATTGTAAACATAATTTGTTGTTTGTAATGAAAGCCGCTGCTTGGTTTAAGTGATGTTGTTTTGGAGGAGTACCACCAATCATCCTCACCTTGAATGTGAACATAACCTCTATTTTTTTTTTTTTATATCTCTCTCTCTCTCCCTTGACAAATGGGAAAAGCACATTTAACTCCTATTGGAGTTAATCATTTGCCCTCACCCTGCATGCCCCCACCATGATTGTAAATGGAGGGGAGTTTGGCTATTAGTTAAACAGTAATTGTTATTTAGGGATTCATTGTGTTTGACTCAAGAGAAGTTGATGTAAGAAGGCTTTATTAACTCATGCTTTATTATACTCACCCTGCCCACCAGAACTGGGTCAGGCCCAGTGTACTCCTCAATGACAAAGAACTGATTCCAGACCCATCCTCGTTTGGACCTGTGGAGTACCTGCCCCTCCTTCCCTGCCCTCTGTCTGTGTCTATGCAGCGTCAAGTGACCTAAAAGCACAACAACAAACAATCCGTCAATACATTTCTTTAAACCAATACTATATTTTTCTGTCAACCAATTTAAGTAAAACAAAAAAATGTGCACATGCTCACAAATGCATTCAAGATGCACTGAAGACGTGATTAGCATAACCGTCTTGGGAGATGTTAGAGTAAGAGATCACCTTCTTGACGAAAATGTGAATGTAGTGCTTTTACAGTTTGTAAATGTATCGGGAAAGAAACATTTAAATTCATTCAAGTAAATATTTGCTTCACAGCTTGGATGGTAACATCTCTGTACGGTAAAAGTTGAAAATGCACACATGTCAGAACTCTGAAGTACAAAGCGACTCATGGTCACAAGGGAGAAATCATTGTCAGCTTTAAAATGCACAATTACCATAAAAAGTGGCGTGCTTGACCATTTGTGCTTTGACAGGTAAAAGATGAATTGCATTTCAGAATACGTTATAGTTACAGTTTAAGGCTGTGAGTGTGATCCAGCCGGCTGTAGAACGACTCCAAGTACGAGACACACGTTCAAGCCAAATGATAAGGAAACATTGTTGCTTTTGTCATACCTGGATGTCTGTGTCTGTGGCCCTTTTGATCCAAAGAAGCATTTCCTTTCCGGGTTCCTAATGCAACGCTACAGAGTGCAGAAACTCCCACCAACACCAGGAAGGCCCTCAGCGGCCCAAGGCCGTTCCGCTTCGTCAGTATCGCCATCTTGCCCAACTTGAGCAACCGTGCACTTCACTCCGCCCCCTACTTTCTGGTTCCTCTCAGTGGAGCTCCGCTCCCACTGAGGTGATATCCTGTTTTTGCTAACAAAATGTTGTTGATGAACGTCCTAGTTCATTAGCTGAGAAGGGGCCTGTTGGTGCGGATACTCATCACCCACTTCCACGTTACTGCCTTTCTTCTTGTTGTTCTTCTTTTCTCACAGTGGGTTAACTCCCTCTCTCCTCTGATCACAGAGCCTAGAAGAGAGCAGAGGAAAAAATAATGAAAATGCTGCTTCAAAAACCAAACAATTGAGCAAATCAGTTTCCCGTGCAAACAGATTAATCTTTGTAAAAAATTTTGAATTTAACACTGACAGCAAAGACAACAGTACAGTGATCATTCATTCCTGTCTGCTATAGAGGCAGGGTAATTGTTAATTGACTCCAGTTGGAGATCTGACTTCTTAAATAGTTGTGTTGATTAGGACATTGTACTAATTACCAAGACAATGTTGTTTTGTAAACCCATTAGCTTTAATTCAATTAGACACAGACTGATTCAGTGTGGGAGGTAAATCTCATGTGCAACACCAGGTCGCCGTTTCGCTCTATTTACAGCCCTTTCAAATGCAACAAAAGTAATATAACGCAAACGCAGGAATGTATTAAAGTCATTCAAGGCAGATATTCCTGTCATCCCTCAAACCCTTTTATATGTGGTTCATTTTGATCTGTTAAAAGGAGACACAGATACTTGATTTGTACAAAATCCAATTAGTCCATCAACAGTTCTGACCTGTGAAGCAAGAAACTGATTGTTAATTACAAGAAACTGTAGCTAAATGTCAATACAATACCTTAAAGGGTAACTTCGTTTTTTTTTTTTTTTTCGTTTTTGTGTGTTAGTGACTGATGGGAGTCTGGTGGGTTTAGCGATCTTGGTGCTGTTTCCAGTTAAACAAAAAGGATTTAGTCTTTAACAAAAAGGTCTATCTTTAAAGGGATTTTTTTTTAACTTTTCCATAATGTTGTCAGACATTTAACAATCTGAGCCTATCCGTGGCATAAACAGCACTTTGAGTGGACGGAATTGTCAATGCACATTTGCCCTATAGGATTACATCGCAGCCCGGTTTGCAGCTGACAGTTACAGTGTTCTATACTGGACCAATTTCATTTTCATTTCATTTCAATTTCACTTTGACACCGATGCATGGGGAAACAAGGTTCAGGTTGAAAAAAAGAAGAAATTACCCTTTAATTGTAATTTTAAAGAAAAATCCTGGCTCATGAGCAGGTTAATAAACAAATGTGATGGGAACATTGAAGGAATTAATCAAATTACTCCATGATCCACTAAATGGAGGACAAAGGGCTTCTAGCATCCATGCTGCACTTCTAACACGCCATGCTTAGTTCCTTATCTTAGCTTTTAGTACCAACAAGTGGCAATCTGCTTGTCAGTCCCTTTCAAAACCAGTCCATACATGTTTTTACAAATCTGAAATGGTTAAGTTTGGGTGTTTAGATGACTAACACTACTTGGTTGAGATGAGTGAAAGTGTGTGGTCTTGGTAAAAAGAAACCAATGTTAGATGTTGGTAAGAGATGGGAACTTTATGCAGCAGTATAACAATGTCACGCTACTTCCACCTTTGCAATGAACAACAAATGCTGTCACTTTTCACTTGTTTTTCTAGCCTTATAGTAGACTGTGAGTGAAAATATAATAATTATATACTCAGGACATGAATGCTTATATGGTATGATAGCTAGGCCAACAGGGTGACACCCTTAGCTGTGTTGACTCATGTCAAGATACCACTTGGTATAGGAGGTCAGACAAAAGACGAGAAAGGTTACTAGAAATTTAGAAACAAGTGTAGCTAATTAGACTTCATTAAGACAATGAAGTCACTTAACTGACCGACACCTATATGTCAGATATCTCATATCCTGGTCCAGTGGTTAAAGTATACTGATGCATCATTTGCACACAGCTGCATCTCAATGAACCTCCATTATGGCACCTGACATGGTTGAAAGGAGATTTGGGACACAGCTGTGCGTCCTCTACGTTATATTCCACATTGACCCGTAGTGTCTCTCACTGAAGAGCCAGGCATCCGAATAATGCAAATACAGCCACAGTAGACTTCAAAATAATTGCTCTAATGCTGCCAGTATTCCAAAATCATTCAACAAATGCAAGAAGCAAACACTGTCAGTAAGTAATTGCATGCACAAATCCCTTGACAACAGCAACAAATTAGTTTTTCTAGCTGTAGCTGTGTGATTCTCTGGGATTCTTCTTTTTCTTTTCATTCTCATTCTTCTGTCTTAACCTATACTTTGCCATATGAATAAAGGTTGTGAATGCTAATGTGTGTTTAATAATCCATAGCTCATTAGATGTTCAAAATACCCTCAGGACTCATTGTGGCTCCTGTTGACCACATGACCAGCCAACCAGGAAGTGTTGACAGTCAATCCCATACCGGCTCATCATCTGGCTAATTATCCTTGAGTCTTCTGATTGATGTGCACATTTGTTTGTGTTTCCGTATGTGTGTTTGTTCTTGTCTATCATTTGTCTGCATAAGCCCTAAACGCTGTTTCGTCTTTGCAACAGCAAGTTATCTGCTTGATGCGACATATGTGAGACTAAACCCAAAATACCTTAAAGGATTGTAGAGAAATTGGAGACTAATGCTAAAGCAGAAAAGACCAGACAAAAAGACGAGAAGATGCAACTATGCGAGGTTAATTTAGCCTTTTCTGTCCATTTTACTCAAAGCCATGTAGTCTTAAAAGTAACCTAAAACCAAAACGGAAACACTACTTGTGTAAAGAGCTGCTTTTATCTGTTGAAAAAATGTAGAGTTGGCTGACAATTTACAACAAGAAAACAAAAGCAACGTCTCAGGAATATCTATTCTCGGAAGTTGTCAATTGCAGGTGAAACCATTTGTGAATTTCTTCAACATGTCAAACAAGTCTTAAAAACAACACCACCAAAACAATTATGTACCCTGGTGTGCAGTTGTTGTGCAAGGAGCTGACACCTGCTATGCAGAATCTGGTAACACGCTCTCAAACTGTCATTTATGTGTCAAATTAAGTGTCAGCTTTAATTAACAAGCAAAAATAAAGCAAGTCCAAAATAAATTGCTTTTACCATTATCCTGAAACCCTGCTACCGGTCATCTGTTATGTGCCTCAAAAACTGTCAAGTCAAACACATGAAAAACAACAACAATAAAACAGATTGGTAGCAGAGTGACGGCTCACAAATACTCTTTGACTGTGAGTATGATAATGTGTGACTTGTTTGACAATGAAATGACGCTGCTGTCGAATTAAAATAAAGCAATGGATAGAAAATTACTTCCTCACACAAGATGGGGAATCAACACCACTTAAATATCCTAACCATTCAGTTCCTTTCATATACGTTAAACACATTGGGCCCTATTTTACCGATCTAAGCACACGGCGTGAAGCGCCTGGCACAGGTGTGTTTAGGGTGTGTACGAATCCACTTTTGCTAGTTTAATGGCGGAAAAAAGGGTCCGTGTGCCAGGCGCATGGTTCAAGAGGGATGCACTTGGTGTCTTAATTAATCATCGGTGTGTTTTGGGCGTAACATGCAATAAACCAATCAGAGTCTCATCTCCCATTCCCTTTAAAAGCCAGGCGCGTTTGTACCTTGGCGCATTGCTATTATGATGGCGGATTTGCTGCTTAATAATTTTAATCTTTTGCGTGTTTGTGTGCTGCTGTGTGTGTGTGTATGTATGTAGTGTGCGCGCTGTGCACGAGCCTAGGCACATTTTACTAATACGCTGTTAAAATAACAATGAAATGCTGCATTATTGACTTTAGACCAGGTTTTTGTTGGTCAATGGCGTGATCACTTTGAGAGAGAGAGAGAGAGAGAGAGAGAGAGAGAGAGAGAGAGAGAGATTCTACGTCTAATATGCTTTTGTTGTTTTCTTTACTTTTCTGACATCCTTAATGGCTGAGAGAGAGAATGCAACCCAGAAACAGACAGTGATAATGACTCCCCAGGGCGAGCATGCCTTTTGGCCAGACCACTTCCTCTGTCTGAATACATGACTCAAGAGTCACATTAGAATAGTGAACAGCATACATGTGTGTGTGTTTTTGCACCATTCCCTTGGGCTCTTAGCGATGCTGTGAATCCATGAGTCAAGTAGTCAGCTAGACTACTGTGATTCATTGGCTAAGAGAGGCCACCGAGACCCACTGTGTGTGTGTCACAAAAGTCAGAGCAATAGGATGAAAAAAAAAAAGCGCAACATGCCGCCAGCTGACATATTCTCACTAACCACATTTGTGCATTTGTTTATGAAAAACTATACATGTCCAGTTGGGAGTGTGTCTTTAAATGTGTGTATATGTCTGCATCTGATTATGTATTATTCAGGTACGTAAGTGGAGTGTTCCTACTATATTTTAATAGGTGGGGACAGAAGGACAGACGTTGTCCTTTTTAAGAATCGGTCATTTTCAGATAACGACTGATAGTTTAAGATTGGAATCAGTCCTATAATCCTCTTATTCTTTCTTGCATTCCATTTCTTAGCAAACAGACATTTTAGTTGTGTTTAACAGAGTCTGGGTCTGAAGTGAAAGATTGTTTGAGTAGGTTATAGCATTTCTTTTCTTGTTATGCTCCCTTTTCTGGCTCTGTCTCATGCTGTGCCTCTTCAGTCAGAGTAGCAGTAATAGCCGCCCAGCTGCAATCACAGTGATTATCTCCAGAACCGAAACAAAGCGCGTAGTAGCACATATTCCACCAACTGTGAATAAATGGAGCTCCAATTTCTCCAGCTTCTCTAGTTTTCTTTAATAGGGCCTTTATCCCAGTCTTCTCTCTAGGTTTCATGTGCACAGGCAAGATGTGTTTGATCAAATGTTGTGGTTTTAATGTCCGCAGCTAAAGCTGAAATCTGAAATCTTTTTCACACATCCTCGGCTACGAAAAGTGTACAGATGTTGTCGAAGGTGGTCATACTACTCAGCGTATGTTGGAGTTTGATGCACAAATATTGTTTACTTTCCTGGCACTGTCAACCAGGACAGGTTTGACCCTGCAACCCAATGAACATTTCTCCATGGTGTGGTCTCGAACCATGAAAAATGGGCCGTTTGTGTGGTTTACAGTAGAACTCTCCACCATACAGATTAATTGCTATACAGTGTTAACAATATATGAACAATTCACAATGCAGACACTAGTTTCATATGTTTTGTGCTAAACGGACGTGTCTGTGCTGCTTTTTGGACTGCATTCTCAGAAATCATTTGGCAACATGAGATCTTCCTTGCACTTTCCCTTGCACTTTCCCTTACTCTGTTTTGACAAATACAGTTACAAAATGAACTGAAAAAATGTTTTGTTTTCCTCGAGACCGCAGAGGGTGGGGGAGAGGGTTTTTGGTGTTGTTCAATTTGTGTTTCTCTGTTCTGTGCACCATTTGAGGCCTGTACTACGAATCAAAATCGACATGTCCTGGATTTATTTCAGTTACCCGGCTTCACTAACCCTAACAACCGCGGTCCGCATAACCTGTGACGGTGGTTAACAACTAGTTCAACAACCCAGTGTTTCCCAATCCAGCGGCACGCACGTTCACATAAAAGAGGCGGTGTTTGCACAGCACGACCAATCACAAACATCTACCAGAGCCGCAAATTTTATATAAGAAGAGCAAATTATAATTCTACATAAATATGAAGAACACAGACACGGTTTTACAGGCAAAACGCAATACAGTCGCTGCTTCCTTAAACAGGAAGGAAAGCTGGCAAAAAATAGCTGATACTGTAAATGCGTAAATCACAACGCTTATCAATATCTTCCCCATCAGTCAGGCACTAGATCTGACCATAATTACACTTTTCCTTTCCATAAACAGTCATTGCTTTAGCCTATTATTTCAGTTGCAACCCTGGCAGTGGAAGCGATCGTGAGAGCAAATAAAATATATAAAAACATAATTCAAACCAATGTGCGCATTTGGCAACACACGGCTCAAGATGCCGATAGCCTATATGTAATTACCTCCCATTAAAATCTATATATTTCATAAAAATACCCATCAGGGAATGTTAATGGGGTTGTCGGTCTCTAAATGTTTTAACTTTTATGAGCGCATCCCTCTCTCCCCCTCTCTCTCCCTCTCTGCGCACCGAGCTCCACCTGATCTTTTAAGAACGGTGACGCCGTTATCAATCGAGTATTGATTGGTCAGTAGGCGGTGCTTTTACACCAGTTGATCTCTAATCTCCAACATAATCTGCTCCCGACCAGGTTAGGTGTTCAGCATAAGTTACCACGGCGATTGAACCCGGTAACAAGTGATCCACCGTCGTGGTACAGAAAACCCTGGGTTGAACCTGAAGTTACCTCGTTAACGCCAAATCTTGCTTCGTAGTACAGGCCTCTGATATTACCTGTCACACATTGTGGAATTTGTTTTGTATGTCTGAAGGTGCTAATAAAAAGTTGATCACAAAAATGACTCAAAGGTCAAAATGGCACTTTAAACCATGAGTTCAGTAAACATGATTAAACCGTTTGGACAATCATTTCAACCATGGTGATGCCTTTTACTCATTCTTTGTCTCTATCTCAGACATGTGGGGACTTTGGACCATGAAACAATAATATGAGCTTTTTTGCTACGTCTTTCTATCACTCCTACTTAGACGCTGTCTTTATCTGGACTGTGCTTCACTCGCATTTCTCTCTGGTAAGCCAAACCTCCAAACAAATGCCTGAAAACTATACAGAGAAAACCTGACCGTATACTTTTCTTCCCTCTCAGCTCCAACTTTCTTTATCCTCTCCTCCTCTCTCTAGGGGGTCATTGGTAATAAAGATGATTAATTCATTTACGAATGTGATATATATCCCTGTCTACCTGGGCACACACTGTGTGAGTGTGTAGGTAGCTGACTGTGTGTACCTTTTCATACTTTTTCAACCCTGTCCCAACATATTGCCTGTCAGGGATCTGTAGGCAAACAATGGTCAGGCTGTACATTGTCTGCACAATGTGTACAAAAGGAATGATACATACATATGAGAATTAAAGGAGAAAGGAACGGCTATATTTGTTGTGAAATTTCTTTGTGCAGCCTCTTTCCTTTTCACATTGGACAAGGCCTTTCAAACATGGTCTGATCTTGAAAACCAGACATGATCCCCAAATCATCTCTGCATTCATCAACAGAGCAGTTCTGTTATGTTATGTTAGTTTTAACTTGTGGCTGCCGCTTGTGATTCTCTGTCTTCATATAGTTTACAGTACAAATGCTGACTCACATTTGGCATGTTTTTTTTCTGTCCTGAATTGACCACAGTGAACATCAACTCTCCCCAAGCCACGAAACTAAAGGATTATGTCTGAATTAGGTAAGCAGTTGACATGAACAGGACATGGATGTAGAATGTGTTGTTTGTTCCCACAGAACAGCCTGAAGGCGACATTTGTCCCCTCTGTGTTCTCACAGTCGCTGTATCATCGTTTGTTCCTGCCACATTGGTGTCATTCGCCATGGTGGCGAGCCTGCTCTGACATGAACAAAGATGGCAGTACAACAGAGAATTTTTGGTCCGCTGCCTCATTTTGGAGTTGAATTTACGTGAGGAACTGAATTCAAACGCCAATGTAGAAACAAATCTGTATGTTTTAAAATAGTTTCAAAAAAACAGCAAAGGTAATAAACTCTTTAACATTAAGTCAAGGTATTACATTTCCATTTTTGTTTGATAGGTATGACAAACACTGTGACATTACCCTGCTTTGTCTTCATGGCCTCAGGATGGAATAAGGTAGTTTCTGTCCTGATCTAAAAGTGTACGTAGCTAGAGCTGTTTACAGTGAATAGACCAGTATGGGTTTGAGATCTTGGCTGAGGAGATGCACTGAAGGACACCACAAACACACAACGATTAGCTATTGCCAGGTCCAAACCTGTAACCCTTCACTCATACGGGTGCTCCTCCAGCCACTAGACCCTTCTATAACCCTAAACACACATTTGAACCAGATGTGATATATTTTTCCCCCATCTTGCTGCTGGGATGAGAAAAGGGGGTCATGTGAGGTTTAGTCTTGCGTTGCCAGACCTTCCTCCACAGCGCTGCATAGGAGGGTCTGGCTAGTCCACACAGCATTCCTGGATGGGAGAAAAACGTACTCTGGTTTATTGGCATTTCTTTAAACCAATCACAATTGTCTCGGGCGGCGCTAAGTGCCTGACGCAATGACGGTGCCGCTGCAAAATAGTTAGGGAAGGAACTGGTTTTGGTGGAACATGTGCTTGTTCAAAAGTTGTTTTAGTCGTGCAACAGAAAACTCAGATTGGACAGATAGTCTAGCTAGCTGTCTGGATTTACCCTGCAGAGATCTGAGGAGCAGTTAACCATAGTCCTCACAAATCCACCGGAGTGTTTGTTTTGTTTTCTTCAAGACCGCAGAGGGCGGGGGGGTGGGAGAGGGTTTTTGTTCTTGTTCAATTTGTGTTTCTCTGTTCTGTGCACCATCTGATATTACCTGTCACACATTGTGGAATTTGTTTTGTATGTCTGAAGGTGCTAATAAAAAGTTGATTACAAAAAAAATCCACCGGCGTTTAGAATGCCAACACAAAGAAAGAGGAAGGTGAAGGACATCCGGACGAAAATGGGTACCACTGGCGGATCTTCCGGCGGCACCAGAGCAATCCCCTGAATAAAATCGTTGTCGATATAGACTGTGAGGTTTAAAATGAGATTTTCTGTTACTGTAGAAATACACTCCTACTCGTCAAAACAAATCACAGAGCTACTCTGCTGTCCATTCAAAGCTGCAGACTGCACAGTTTGTTTTCTTTTTTAAGAAGGACGGATGGATGAAATGAATCAAACAGAGAGCAGAGGAAGGAGAGAGAGTGGCTTTATTTCTATTGGTTGGCATTCTCTAACTGTCAAGTGAATTTTACAAAAAATGTTTGAGATACTGCAAAGATTTGACCATCCAATCGTCAGATTAGATTCTTGAAAGTTGGGGGGGGGGAAACAAGATTCATACCAAATAAGATAAAAGGCTGGTTAAGTAGTTGTCTTTATCATTAGGTTGGTTATCATTTTTATCATTTTGTGAAAAATGATTGTATGAAAGCCAAGGACTGAGACTGAGTGAGAGACTTAGAAGACATAGAGGGACTCAGAACAGTAGAAGACACTTAGACAGACAGATATAGACAGGGAGTCGGTGTATTAAAGTTCACTTTGGGTGTTTCGTTGCAGTGGCCGGCTCTTTGTGGTCTGTTAAAAGCTTAAAAACAGAGCGGTGCTGAAAACAGACACCCAGCATTTAGCTCACACTGCGAAACCTGAGGCTTAATTGCCTTTCAATTAAAGGAACTAATAGGTGTGTGTGTGTGTGTGTGTGTGTGTGTGTCGGAGTTGCTAGCCTCTCATTAATACATATTTTCACGAATGCTGAGAAAGCTTTGCAGCTATTTCTTTGTAATTGCTTCACCACACACACACACACACAGAAGACTAACTTTGCAGTAACTGTTATGTGTCCTTGTATGTATGCTGTCTGCGTGTTATGAATGTGTTAACGCGTGTATAAGTTGCCGATTTCTGTTCAGCCATTAGTGAAAACCAAGTGCTATATTACCATCCACAAGACCCCACGTCTGCTGTTTTCTCTCTCTCTCTCACACTCACACACACACTTTCTTCATGTACTATTATCTCTAATCAACCCCACTTAGTATATTGTTACATGAAAGGAAATGAAGTACTCCTCAGTGTTCTTGTGCTGTGTTAATGTCAAGAAAATGTAAATCTAAATACCAAGGGAATGTAATTATTATGTAATGTAATCATTTAGCAGTTTCTGATTATGCCATGTATTACACTTTTGCAGTGTTTCTATTTTGTCAGATATTTGACCATGACAAAAACACTTTTTTGTGTTGATCTTGTGTACTTTTTGTTTCGTAAATCATTGCAACAAGCCCAGTCGAAAACACATGGCACGACTGCACCCACCATGATCACTGACTTTGATAACACCATGGTCAGAGGTGTGTGGATTAACATGGTGGATGAAGGCATACACCACCAGTGCATGTGGACTAAAATTTGTCCCTACCAAATCATGTCACCTGCTCTAAAGGTAATGCAGTTTGTGTCACAGAGCTTTGATAGATTTTTGATGGAGGGAACAGTCTGAAGAGGGTCATTTTCCTCAGTGAAGCAGATCTGTTTCCTCTTGGGAGGCACAAAAGCATCAACTGACTCACACCCTTGTGTGGAAGCGGCAGAATCATTGCGAGTGAATATGGACTCACTTAGCTTGGAAGGAGTAAACACTATTTGGTACAATAAATAACGTTGCAGGCCTTGGAGAACAGTTGGGTAACAGGTCAATGGTTTTAGGAAATGGGCCAAATACAAACTGCTGCCCAAAGAACCAGTTTTGTTGGCTATAGATTTGTCATCTATAGAATGTGTGGCATCCAAAGTGTTCACTTCTTGATTTATGGCTCTCAGTAACAGTTCTGCATTGGATGTCAGTCACATCCAGCGGTGATATAGACAGGTATACTGTCTATACTGCTTACTTTGTAAAAGGCTACTTCCTTCATAATTCAACTTTTTTTTTTTTTTCTTTTACTATCCTTCAGCTATACATCAGTGTACTTTGTATTTTAATGTAGATCCACGTGTGAAATTCAAAAGTCATGGTCAGGTAGCACAATTACTTTTAGTATTTTTTCTCTTGGGGAAACTTGGAGAAAGAAATCAGTAACGAGTGACTTCTCCAACATTGCTATTGGCACAACAACAGCGTTCCTGGCATGTGATGTTAATTTGAAGAATGCTGAATACAAAGCTGATAATGAAGACGGCAAACACTGTGCTGACAGCACATGCAAACTTCCATTTGTCGCATTCAGATAACTAGCACCTAATTAACTCTGCCATTGTTGTGTTTGGGAAGTCTAATTTGCACAATCATTATGTTTTAGAGTACTTTATTTCATAAAAAGAAACACTGTTTACGTATGTATTTTGAGAACATCTTTTTGTTTTTGCTCATTTTGATTAGCATCCTCAATTACTGAGAATCCCACTCATTTGTATGGAAATGATATGCAATTTGTGGTGAATTATGTGCAATCAGAACACTTCTTTCTGCTAATGAGACAGAGATGGCATTTTAAAATCATTTTAGCAATCATGTTTTGTGCCTTTTTAATAATTTGTTGGACCAGTAATCTTGTTTTAAATCGGTACGACCATGGTTCGCCTCTATAAAGACAGCTGCCTCATAATTTCATATCACGCATTTATTTAAAGGACAGACTGGTTGCAACACAAAACCAGTATTTCCGACATGGAGAGTTATTGTCTTTGCATGGTTAAAGTATTTCAAATACCGTTCGTCATGTCCGACACTTCTTCACAGAACTTAAATATTAAAAGGAATGTTTTTGGCAATTTGTACAGAAAGTAAAGGTCTTCTCCATTGTAGCATTCACAAAACTATTACTCCATGTAAATAAAAGGTTAGACAAAGAATTTGGGGTAGAAAAATGTGTTTTCAATGCAGTGAAACATAATGAAAACAAACAATGCCGGTAATAAGGGTGAATGTTTCATCAGGGTGCGTCACTCTGCTGTTCCTGATTTGGCCTTTTTATATTTGGAAAGAAATCTTCTGAGCTGAAAACAAGTTGATGACTGAACCAATCAGCTCTTTGTGTTCCTCCAAATGAGTGGCTGAAATAGACAGTAACACAACAGGCGGGCTGATGAGATACAGTTAAGCTTGAGGCAGAAACAACGTAGCTTCAATTAGCCTGCTGACCGCTGTTTATTTTTTTTTTGGTTTGCTGGGAATGCCCTCTTCCTTGACTTTAACTTTGAGACTGTTAAGCCTTTTGCTCCCGATAATTGGAAAGATGAACTTCACTTCGCAGTTTATTATGACGAGCAATCTCCGAAATGCCCAACCCTAGAATTAAACGTGTGGAAATTAAAACAAGAAACCATGTTGGGTAAAGGCCTTGTATTCAAGACGATGTTAGAATTGACTTAAATGGAAACCCTATAATGTGGTGTGGAAGGGCGTACTTAATTAACCAGCACTTTAATTATCCCTCTGTCCTTCTCTTTCTCCCTTTCTGTTTTTTTTATTATCTGTTCTTCTTTCTCCTGCAATCCAATCTTTTTCCTTCTTCGCTTCACAGTCCAGTAGAATCCATCTAAGCAATTATAGCTTTGCATTACAGTGTTAGAGTGACACTGTAATTACTGCGGAAGACGTTTAGAATATACTTAGGAATGGAAAATGAATGTGCTTAATCACAGGGTGCTGCAGAACATCGCAGGTGTTTCCATATTTGTTTTTCTTATTTTGCTTATTATCTCTCATGACTCATGACCCACGGAAGCTGACAGACTTTTTCTTGCAGGGTTGTCAAAAAACTTTCAGAATCAATGATCCAGTCTTCTTCTGGGGGGTTAATAAATGAAGTGCTTCACAAACAACTCATTGAGGGGTTCTGCAGAGGTTCAGAGTTCACAGTAACACACACACACACACACACACACACACTTTTTCTCTCTCTCTCTCTCTCTCTCTCTCTCTCTCTCTCTCTCTCTCTCTCTCTCTCTCTCTTGCTCTCTCTCTCTCCATCACAAGAGATTCAGGACAATGTCACATTACATTACATTATTACATTACTTGTCATTTAGCTAACGCTGTCATCCAAAGCAACTTCCAATTAAGTGCTTTCAACCCTGAAGGTGCAAACTCCAGACAACAAGTAGTAATTGCAAGTACATTAGCTTTAAATAAGCAAAACTAGAAAGAGCCATATGAAAGTGCAGCTTTTTTTTTCATGTTTATCCGAGGTGTAGTCGGAAGAGATGTGTTTTTAGCCTTCGGCGGAAGATGCGTAGGCTTTCGGCCATCCTGATGTCAATAGGGAGCTCATTCCACCGTTTAGGAGCCAGGACAGCAAACAGTCAGGATTTCGTTGAGTGATTAGTTTTCCCTCGCTGCAAGCAGGTTGGCTGATGCAGAGCGGAGTGGGCGGGTTGGGGTATATGGTTTGACCATGTCCTGGATGTAAGCTGGGGCTGATCCGTTCGTGTCCCTGTATGCAAGTACTAGTGTCTTGAAGCGGATGCGGGTAGCAATTGGTAACCAGTGAAGAGAGCGGAGGAGAGGTGTAGTGTGAGAGAACTTGGGGAGGTTGAAGACAAGTCGAGCTGCTGCGTTCTGAATGAGCTGCAGGGGCCGGACGGCACATGCAGGCAGGCCAATCAGGAGGGAGTTGCAGTAGTCTAGACGTGAGATGACTAGAGCCTGAACCAGAACCTGAGCCGCCTTCTGCGTTAGAAGGGGATGTATCCTTCTGATGTTATGTTAATCTGAGTGAGACTTAGATAAAAGGACAGATGAGTACGACAGGAGACGTGCCAAGACAAACACAGAGAGTAAAGGGGGAATAGTTTTTGGGAAAATATGCTGCTCAATCATAAAAATAAGAAGAACACACAGATGCACACAATTCCTGTAAATTGAAATGGGGGAGGGAGGAAAGTTTAAGGAATTTATGCTATGGAAAAGAAAACCTGAGACTCTCTATGTCCTTTTCACTCCATTTCTGTGTGTGTGTGTTTGAGTGTGGTTTTGGTCTATAGCCCCTAAGGGAGGGTTAGAAAGAGAGAGGTGGGGGGGCAGGAAATGGTGGCGTCTGGAATTGATTTGAGGCTAAAGGAAAAATAAAATACTTGAGATTCTTAAAGGCTCGGGGAGTAGGGACAGGCGACCACAGAGAAATGGGAGAAATAGGAAGCAAATGTAAAGAAAGATTTATACTTCTGCAATGAAGTCTGTGAGGTTGCCATAAGTACACTGTGGCCAGATCTTATGTTTACCTCTTAAAAAATAATAGGGTTATACAGGGTACATATACATGGTGAGAATAGAGATTCTTTTGCATGGGCTGATTTGTATTTCCTTGTGTCGGGGGGGGGGGGGGGACAACAACATTTGAATTATAGGGATAGATGACTTTATATTTAAGACTTGAGAATGTCCAAAATATCAGCTTTGGCAGCGTGGTGCCTGTCAATGAATGACGCCATATGCAGGAATATAGTAATAACTTTAGGTTTAGAGTAGGAATCAAGAATAGACTGACCACAAATCAAAAGGTAGAATAAGAAAATAGATAGGAAGAAGAGAAGAGGAGGAAAGGGAAAGTAGATAAGCTACTTTGGAGAACTGGAGTGAAGGGAAGATGAGGGGGAAAAGGGAGTAGAGTAACTTGAGACGCTGCTGCAGTGGCTTGAGATTCACTTTAAAACCTGTTTCACACTACAGCTGTGGAACTGTTTATTTTCTATCCCATTTCAACAGCACTGTGTAAGCAACCAACATGTGATACCCACACATGTAGGAAATGTTTCTTGACAAGATGATCCAAACTAAGCTGAACCACTGATGCTGCAAATTTGTAAAAACTTACATGAACTAATGAAATGCACAGAAAGCACACATTTGGACATCTGAACCATTTTGTCGTTGCGTTTCTTTGAAACTAGGTACTAAAGGGTCCTCTTTAGGTCCACGTGGTAGAGGAAATAGGAAGAAAAACCTTTGTCCATCCTCGGAGCCACATCAAGTGTCTTTACTAATTACTTTCAATATTAATAACTGAGTTGATGACCTCCAGAGTGAGCACCTTCTAACTTTTACAGTAGGAGGTCTGAGGATAAAGATCGAATGCAATCAATTATTAAAAATGCCTTTTATTTCTTTAGAATAATCAAAAACAAATGTGTGCATGAGGTGGTTCTGATGGAAACACTTAGGCTAATCAGCTGTTGAATGTGTACGTGTTGCTTTACTGGAACATTCCTGCTGTAAAACCACCCTGGCAGACTTTTTAAATGACACAACATTAGTAATTAAATCGTCCTTCGGTCCATTGTTTTTCATGCATAAACTGTGAAAACTGTGAATCGCTCCGCCGCAGAGGACCAGTGAATGCTCCATTAACTGATCAGCGGGAAGGCCGTTCATCTTATTAGCGAAGCTCGTTAAACCCACCACAACAATGATGAGCGCTGTTATGTGTTATTGGCCCCCGTGCGACCACTGCACAGCTGCCAAACCGCCGCAGACAGAGAAGAAAGAGGCAGGTAAAAAATACTTTATGCTGCCCTTTTCAGTCCACAACAAACAAGTGAAATTATGAAGAAACAAATAATGGATCATGTTGACGGAGAAATGAAGAGATCAACTGAAATTGCGCAGCAGCATGGGAACGAGAGGAAGAAAGAGACCAACAGAAAGGGATTTGCGTCCAGCTAGGTTAGCCATGTGTGTTCATGCTTTAGCGAGCTCAGCGAGTCTGTTCCAACATGATGAATAGAGACTAAAGATGCTCGAATATGACACAGAGAGAGAGAGAGATAGCAAAGGGAGGCTGAGAGGATAGGAGGTGGAAATCCTCTTTTTTTTCTATTCTTCCCCATAGAGAAATGAGAGAGTTAATCCCCAGGGGCTTACATTTGTTTTTGTTTTCTCTTTATCTCTCTGTATTTCAGTATTTCTGCCTTCTGACATTCTCTCTGCTCCCTCCTGATCTTGGCTTTTTCTCCCTCTTATTCTGTCTTTGTTTGTTTCTGCTCACATTCTGCTGTTAGCTATTATCCATATTTGCATCTCTTCTTTTTCCCCCTCCATGTCCTTCTCTTGTTGAATTCCCTCTGTCCCCGAATCCCCATCTTTTCCTCTGTCCCCTCCATCCCTCTGATTCCTTGCAGGGTTTATGGGTTTATGTTGCATGGTAATCTCACTGCAAACATTCGTCTGCTCATTCTTTCTCTCCCTTTCCTTGTTTTTTCTTTCCTTCTTGTTGCTCAGCAGGACTGTGTGTTCCAGAGTGATGGTGCTTATAGGATATTTACATTTGATTTGTGCACACGGAACCCAGACGAGGTAAGAGCAGCACAAGGAGCAATGAAATGCTGAACAGAAAAAATTAAAGAAGAGATGAATGGGACAAAACAGAGCAGTGAATACAAATTCAGAGCATAACACCCCAGGTAAAGGCAGAGCAGAGCAGAATTAAAATGGATCCCATCTAAGGCCTCCATCAGGAAAAGTTTCATCTGATCTTTAAAAATCGGAGAGAAAGAAAATGATCCATCTGTCCATCGGCCCATCCATCCATCCATCCATCCATCCATCTATCTATCTATCCATCCATCCATCCATCTAGCCTATTTGATCCCTTAGTAATGGTTCATCTATGTTTAAAAAGAAATCACATTTGGGTCACAAAGTATTGTTTCTCTAGTTCCAGTGGGAATCTATTTCAGGTGGCTTTGTGACAGTAGGCTTGGTTGATCAAGCCAAGCATGTAATCTCATATTGGAGGATAACTCCATATCTTGCATCCTTTGAGCCCCCCAAAAAGCAATTTCCCTCCATTCTGAAATGCCATTTTCTCCTGATAGTAGATCCCTTAAGCTTTCAAATTAAACATTGTCACCTGATCTCATCACTCAGTCTTCCCAAAGCTCTGATGGTTACACCATCACCTGTGTACCTGTTTTATAAGTAATACCCAGGACAGATTTTTTACACTAAGTCAGGCTGCAACAGAGAAGAGCTTCCCAAGGCCCCTAAAAGACGACATTGTAGGTTCACCCTATTTGTCAAATGAAACTCTGGAGGCATGTTTCGTCAATTCTCTGCTTACAGGAAGTGACAACGTTAAAGAAAGAAATGCTGCGTATATCCGAAACAGCAGCTAATCACTTCTTCCAGAGAAAGCTGGATTACCACGTCAGGTGTAGCTTTTCTCATCTTTTTTGATACTTTTAAACATAACATGCCCACAGGCTTGATACAAGTAAGTGTTTACTGGCATGACATTTTAGCATTCCTGAGTTTTGAAATCTGTTCAGCTGCCATTTGAATTTGCCAATCTCTGAAGGCGCCAAGGGCACAAAAAGGGAGAAAAATGTCAGTGACATTCAACTGTTTTAAAGTTTGAATTATAATGCCAGTGTTGGCTCTGTCAGACGGAGGATTTCAAATTCCTAGATATTTTATGAAATGAGAGTGCAATTATTCCATTTTGTAAGTGTGCCAATCCACACAAAAGGTTCAATACTGCGCCATCCAGAAAAGAAGTTGAAAATGATCAAAATAGTCTGTCTCTACAACAAATATTTTTTTTTTTTTAAAGATTATTTTTTGGGCATTTTAGGCCATTATTTATAGGACAGCTGAAGACATGAAAGGGGAGAGAGGAAATGACATGCAGCAAAGGGCCACAGGTTGGAGTCGAACCCGCGGCGTTGAGGAGTAAACCTTTGTATATGGGTGCGCGCTCTACAAGGTAAGCTACCCAGCTGCCCCCTAAAATAAATATTCTGCGATATATAGCAATTATCACCTTTTTTCC
The DNA here is from genome assembly GCF_008315115.2 of Sander lucioperca. NCBI lineage: Eukaryota > Metazoa > Chordata > Actinopteri > Perciformes > Percidae > Sander > Sander lucioperca. The sequence continues at coordinate 29,804,717 of NC_050187.1, forward strand.
AACTACAAATTATGTCCCCAAAGGAAAACTCATCATGTTTTATCTAAAAAGACACATTTCACTCTTTGTTCATCTCACTTTGACTGAAAAGTTGATTTAATTATTCTAGTACCAAAAGTTAAATTTGCATGTGCAATTTATGTAATAAAAGATTGATACTCGGCGTCCGTGTATTGATACAGTATTGTCACGAAAAATATCACGATACTATGCTGTATCCATTCCCCCCCCCCCCCCCCACCCCTATTAAGCAAATGCTCTTATTTAGGATGGTGAAAGGATGAGTGCAAGAGTAGTGTAAGCTTAAACCGCTACAGAGCAAATATTACAAGACATCCAAAGAATCATTAAAGCCACAGTCAGTGTACAGAGAGCATTTGTAGTGACATGTGTCTGTTACCCTTGAATGATCCTAGAGAAGTGATGGCAGCAGGAATGCTTCATCAAAGGACTGATGTTTCAGAGATGCCTGATATGTTGCCTCCTGCAATTTATCTGGTGATTCATCCACCCATCTGCCACCATCACCAACAGCTAAGCCTGTCTGCTGTTTAAAATCAGCCTTTTGTCATTTTTAAGTGGCCACACATGCTCAACAGGTAGTAATGAGCCTCCAGAGCTGATTGATCACACTCCAGCGCTGCATCCTCACAGCATCCACAAGTACACAAGCAATACACACAAACTCCAGCCTCCGATATCCCAGTAAGACAGCGTTAGATGATGGATGGGGATGGGAGCAGCTAGGGTATGGAAAACAATCTGTAATTGAGTTCTGAACAGGCCAGTGATAACCAAGCAGGTGGTGAGGTTGTTTTTCCAAATGGTTTAATTTATCTGCCTGTTTTGTAACTTCTGACGGTTAAATGTATGTGCTACCAGCTTCGAGGAGAAACAACCTTGAATCAAGTTGTGGTTTGGTACAGACTACTTCCTGGCATCCCAAGCTGTCCCTGTTGCAGCTCAATGGACTTCTGGAACAATTGAATCACATGGCAGCTGTTTGTGTGAGTGGGTGGGAAAGGGCAGTGTCTTTAAAAGTCTCTGCAGGTTTTCCATAGAATTTTATTGATGTCTGCTTTTTTATATCTAGCTCTCAATCAGTCAGACTGCTGGGTAATCAATACTGGTAGAGGGCATTACGGCTCTGTGTGTGTGTGTGTGTACCCCTGGGAAAGGAATCTTCTCCCTAATTCCTGCTCCTTATCTATCCTCCCAGACACCCATCAGTGTCACATTTTTAAAGATATATGAGCCTGATAGTTAACGAGTTTTAACAGCATTTTCCTGCTCTACTTTACACTCTCTAGAAAGGCTTATCAGGGCTGTGTTGCACCCTCTACTGACTTTATGTGTTAATACTGTATATAACATTCACTGTTGTACCAAGTTTGTCATGTTTTGTAAATGTCAGACATTTTTCTGTAGGTTAAGGAAATAATTTCTTGCTGCCAGTGGGACATTAAACAGAGCTTGAACTTTAACTGGCTTCCACAGCTTGGTCTTAATGCATGCTGAAATCATGTCTTTCCTTATTTTTAAGTTGCCAAATGATCAACACATCATTAATAAATGAAATCACATCCACTGCCAGATTCCGTTGTGTACGAGCCTTGGAACAAGAATCCACAAATGCCCAAGCAATAGGGCGCACATGCTGAGAGGAGCTATCGTGACCTGATTGACAGTCTTTTTTTAGGGACAAGTGTCTTATACACAGCAGATCATATCATTAGCAGAACAGAAAAACGGCTTTTTGAGTTTGCTTTTTGATGTTTGTTGATAAACCTTTGGGCAGAAGCGCACTGTAGTTTCATGGGAATTCTCACTTCAAAATCTCATTTTGGAATCATTACACTGCAGCTATACTTAATCTGCAATGATGCTGCTATAAGCATTACACTGTAGTTAATGCATGCAAATTTAGCACGCAAGTCAAATGTACTGGATACAGTATCTACATGTAAACAAGCTGCAGTGGTAATGTAGCCACTTCTCATGTGAAATAACTCCCCATTTTAGAGAAATGTGAACTAATTATTAACATTTTGCCATAACTATGGTGATGACCAGTGTAAAAAAACAACAACCTGGAGTCGGTGTGTGCAGCTAAAGTTTGCAGCTCTGCCGCCAGACAAGATTAATTCTACCAAGCCTTTGGCTGAGGCTAAAATAGAGCGTAATTTAGAAACCATCTCACCATATCATGAAAACACAACAAGTGAAGAGACAGAATGGATGATTGTCCTAATATCCTCCTGCTGTGTTTGTGTGTGCAACTGCTATAGACTGAAATTACTGAGAAACACATGCATGCACGTACAGCAACATATACAGTACACACACAACAATAATATGCTTTCATTGGGAGGCCATGTGCAGAGAGAGAGCGTTTGTTCCTTCTGTAGCTCTGTTTCTAAGACACGTACACCTTTGTCAAGGTTGTTGCGGTGACAGAAGAGGTCATCTGGATGAATGCCTCCTATTATGGGATATATGCTCAGATCCCGGTTTGGAGGTCAAAAGGTTAAATATCCAATCAGCACGCAGCGTAGCTAAACCCTTTGAAACCAAGAATCATAGTTACAGGCGGAATCGATAGATGTCGATGAGGACACATTTCATATGCAGCCACACAGTATAATCCAGGCTAAACCAGATGGCCGAAGAGCGCAAGTCTTCACTGATGTCCGAATGATGAGATTTTTAAGCCTCTAATAACTGATACTTAGCCCGTATTCAATATCTATAAATTTGACTATTCTCGTCACTTAATGCAGTCAGTGTTGCCATAACAGTTGATTTTCTCTTTGGCCGATGTCGGGTTGTTATTAACAGGTGAATTGTGGCCTTTATAGGAAATCTAATACATTGATTTAACCCTGGTATACAGGCATGGAATGATGTGTAGTGTTGATCCTTGGTATTTTAAATTGTTAATATTAGTATCCTTAATCATAACATTCACTTTTCATTTGTGATGCTTGAACATATCTGTGTAATAATCTACTTTTTTGTGTTCCACACCCAACAGTTCTTTCAGACTTAAAATATTCAAAGATTTGTCTTTTTACTGTGTTTCCTGTCTGACCAACTGTCTCTGAGTCTTATTTTACCTGTTTGTCTTTTTCCAGTTTCCAGCCTGCAGTTGAAGGATTAGAATTTGCTGTTCTGAAATCGGCTCGTCAGCCTGCCAGCCACTGATAAGCACACTCAGGATCGATTTGATCTGCCTTTAATCTATTCAACTTTTTCAGGCGAATGAAAAAATGCTTAGTATGGGAGATGTGAGGTGCACGATACGGTGACTTTGGGAACACGTCCCCAGAGGGCAAATGCATTGTAAGCTGCATTTTCAGGCATGAAATCATATTAAATATGCATTTTTACAAGTCCTCTTTAACAAGCTGCTGTAGGCAAAAACAAGCTAAACAATTCAGAATATTTCTCTAGTAACCATGACGGACAGAGATCATTGCTAAAAGAGACGGAGGTAAAAATATGAAAGTGCCTTAAGTAAGAAAGAAAGAAAGGAAAAACACCACACACAAATACAATCATATAATAAAAGAAGGAAGCATGAAAGAATGAATGAAAGAAGTGGCGATAAAGTTCTCTGTGGGCTTTCACCAATCCTTCTCTGTTGCTCTTTATAGCTCTGAAAGAGAGGGAGCCAGTTCAACAGAATGCTAAACAGGCAAGTGGTCTGCTGTATCAAAGCCAATTCACAAGCCTTTTGATTACACACCACACACACACACACACACACACACACACACACACACACACACACACACACACACACACACACACACACACAGCATTGGAAAGAAAAATGGCAGAACGCACCTTTAGGTCATTACTGGTGTGGGATACGTTGAGGGTTTTCTCCTCTGCACGGCGACACAGATCTGCCGAGGGGAAGAGGAGATGGAATTTAGATTAATCACAAGTAAGAACGACCATTTATTGAAGAGGAAAGGGTATACAGTAGTATGTGATTATGATGTAATATGATGTATATGTTATGCTGTGCATGCAGTTATGCTGGGGGTAGAGTCAGCAAAGAGATGTGTGGCTTGTTTATATCAGGGTATTTATTGGAAGGATAAAAATGAAAAAAAGAAAAGCAGGAAATAAACAAATATGAAGTGGTTAATTATGCTAATTTAGACAAACAAACATTTTAACCTTAAGTACATGTGAAGCTGTCAGATACTCTTTCTAATCTGCCTTTCTTAAGCTCTCTAGAATGAATTTCCAAGTTTAAAAAAAGCCATTAAATAACTACAATAACAAAGACTGGAAGCTGAGAGCATTCAAGCAGAAATACTGCAGAGATTTGGGATTTTCACAGTATTAATATTGCCCTCCCAAATGTATTGCATTCCACTATCTCATAACACCAACTACACTGTAGTAATATATGACTGGAGTAAGTAAAAAAAAATACAAATAAAATCTATTTAATTCATGTGTTGACCAAGCCAGTACTGCTCTAAATTAACCAAGCCACGTCCTGTATGTACAGTGCACCAGCCTGCAGCTAGTTTATGCTTGTTAAGACTTTCACCATACAGCCTGATGTATGAGCACAGAGTGGACAGACTGCAGTCTAAACATTATGTACACAAAAACAAACTCGCAGTTCAGCTTCTACTGCTGTCCTGATTAATTACAGTTTTCATCACATCCCAACAACAGATCATCTTTTTTGATTGGCTGGAGGTGTCCGACCCCAGTGGTTTTGACAAATTCGGTCCAGAGTTCTGCATTTTATTTTCATGTGCACACTGCGGGTTTGGGCAAAACATATAAATGTTGCTATGAGGTATTGTTTTCAGTATTAAATAACAATGTTGGTGTCATGTAATCTTTAATGAAATGTTCTCAAAAAGAGAGCAGAATTGATATTTTATCACATTTATTTACAGCACGATTTGCCTCTGTGCATCAGTACTGCATTATCATCCAGAAACTATTGAAAAACAAAAAAGTGGTGCGTTGTGTGATATATTCCTTTTAATGAGATGAACAGCCAATGACTACGTTTACATGCAGATAATATTCCGTTTTTTGCCCTTATTCTGAAAAAGATGATATTCCGACTAAGGTGTTTAAATGGCTAAAGAAAGTGAAAATTCCACTAATATTCCCGTTTACCAGCGGACTTGTTGGACCGTGCGAATACAGCGTCCCTCTTTCATTCCTTCAACCAGCTTCTTGAAAAGGTCGGCGTAGCGATGTGTGCGCATATCCAAAAACCTGAGTCTTTGATAATGTTTAAAAGTAGCTGTGTTTCTCCTTATCTGGTCTGCAGCCCTGCAAACTGTTGGCTGGTTGGTTTGTGTACAGTAACCATAGCAACGCACAGAGCTGACCATAAGGGCCCTGACACACCAACCAGACGGGCCGACCGTCGGCAGAAAAGCCAGTCGGACTGATCAGTCGGGTCCCGAGGTCCAAAAAATGCCTCAGAACACACTGAGGCGACGCCGACTTGAGCATACGCTCTGTCCGTGCGCGAAACGTAATACGTCTCCATAGCAGCAGGCGGCGCTGCTCTGTATTGTTTCCATTAACAGTCTGATTATTTCCCAGAAAATGAAAACCGGCAGCTGATTGGACAAACGCGTCACGTGGTTCTTTTTTCTCCGGAAATTCACAGCCAGACTGTCATGGCGGCTTGTTCAGAATACGATCTCATATTGTACTAAAATAGTTCACCGAAACGTGTTTCTGAAAACATTTTAAGAGAGAAATAGGCCATACAGTTGCTGAATCTGTCTTCATTTCAGATTGACAAAGGTCAGTTTAAAAGATTTTCGTCAGATTTTGAGCGGCTCATCCGCTCCCCATTGCCGGGTGAGTCCCGACTGCCCTGTCCCCGACTGAACATGTCGGGTCGGCCCAAATGAATGCCGACGGCTCCTCGGACGGCTGACGGCACGGGACACACCGAACAGACTCGAGTCACCGACCTCGCCAGACGGCCCGACACCCGATTATCGGGCTGGTGTGTCTTCTCTCTAAGCCGTAAACAGGCAAGAGGCCGTAAACTGGGCGTAAACTGCGGTTAAAAACCCAGATTGACACTCATATTCCGAATGCGCTGTATACATGTCCAAAGAATAATACCGGAATATCCTTTATTTTCATGTACCAGGACTAACTAACTAATGTGTTGCTGCTTACATGGCACACAGTGGCGCTTCAAATGTGAGCAGTGCTCAAGGGCACTTCAACAGCCAACTGAGACCCTTTGTTTATGGGACTGTGGCTCTAACCGCAAAACCAACCTGCTAAATCTCAGCTTTAAATGGCCAGTTACTAATACATAAGGCTCACTTGTACCACAAGAAATGTCACAAAATGAGTATGTGCAGCAGCATTTCATAGTGTTAAGGCTTGTGTATGGAGCAGCACTGATTGGAAGCAAGTGGACTAACAGCAATGTGGCTTTCAAAGGCTGGGCCAGGGCCCAAAGATTGGACTCTTAAAGATTAGAATTGGTCACGAATGATTTTGAGGACATTTGTAACTGAAGCTGCTGCCTTTATGTTTTCATTGCATTCCCAGTTCACCTGAGGTGTTATCTGGGCAGGGAAATGAACAGGACATGTGTTCACTTCCATCAGTTACTACCAGTGAGAAGCCCTTGAGCAAGCTACTTAACCCTGGCCTGTCGCAGTGGAGCGACTCAGGGCCTGTGGCAGTGGTCCCCCGCGTGAGTGTTAACAGGGCGTTACTGAAAAATGAAATTCACTGAGTGAATAAGGGTAAAAGAAAAAAGAAAAAAACTCAGCAGTCTGGCAACATAAGATTTTTCTAAACGTTCCCTTTCATCCATTAATGATGCGGGTGTGATGGTGCATGAGTGAAGAGATGAGTAAAAATACTGCGAGAGAGATATTTTACTACGCCGTAATGTCTAAATATCAAAAGGCCAAAAACTGCCTTTATCCTTGGTGCCACATTTCTTTTATCCACGTCTTTAGAAATGTGCAGTGAGAGATCACACAGCTCAGAGTACCGAGACTCTGCAATAATTAACCTCCCTTCCATTATTGGCAGGAACTAAAGATCAGCACAAGTAGCTTTAGTGGAAATGACTTTTGTGAGGAATTGAATGTGTCTGTTTTATTTTTTTTTTTTGTTTTTTTCAGACCAGCAACCATAATAGAAAGACAACTCCAAATTCTAAGATGTTTAACACTATTATGCCTGAGATAATTGGGCATTACATTGCTGCTTTCATCTCTGACACAGATGAAAGCAGTTTACTTTATTACATTACTCCAACTATACACATGGTGAATTAATAACTAATCTGCTGGGTTTAATTAGTTTCAACCCGATTACGTTTTTTTTGCAGGAAATGATGTTTGTAGATCCATTCTATTCTGTTCTATGCAAACAAGTAGTCAACAGATTGGAGCAATTATTAAGTTGCTCAAACACATACAAAAATCACAAAGACTTAATGTTAATCTGTACTGTATCTGTAAATCAAGAAGGATTTTGGGAACACCGAGTTTTGTTTCCCTAATTTTTGTTCCTAATATGTCTAATTAATAAGAAAAATAACTTGTTTGCATTACAAGAACGTGACAGCAGCAGCAGAGCAATCAAATGTACAGCACCTTTAAGTTCCACATACACCTTAATCATCAGCAGAGCATTATACCAAATCCTTTCCCTATTCAGGGTTGGTACTATCCCTCCTGTATAACACGTGCTGACACAGCACACGCCGTTAATAGCAGCAATGTGTTGCGCTGTCCGTAACTACACCACAGATGTTTTCAAATGAGCCATGCTTTTTGAAGCCCTCCACTATTCATTATTGTGCGACATGAGCAATATCGCTGTGGAATTATACCAATCACTATTGGGCCATCGTTATTATTATTCTGCAGCTAAAGCTTCCTGCTTTGTATGCAGAGACGATTGAGCTCATTCCAACCAGAAAATGACAGCTTGTTATGTGAAGGAAAAGAGATTCCACTATGTTGTTGTGTTGCAAGAGACCCTGAGACAATACGGTCAATACTGTAAAGCACCGTCTGAATAGGTTCTCGTGTGAAATGTGCAATGCATGAATAAAGGCCTATTGATTGGTAGTCGACCGCAAACAACACTGTAGCGCACGTTTCGCTGCATGCACACAGGCTTCCACAAAGTGATAATATTTTGTATTGATTAATTTTGATGATTTGCATTCATAAGTGATTTTCCTCACCATAAAATAACCTACTAATCTCTTGTTTTGTTTCAGCAATAAATAATAATCAAGATAAGAACATTTCAAAGACTTTGTGATGTATGACTACACTCAATAGAGCCCTTGGTGTACAAATTATTGTTTTGGTTGCAGTGCCCTAATATGACCTTTTTGACCACTTTTTTTATTGTATCAGGCAGTTATGTGGATCTATACATTGAAAGCAATGCGCATCCCTGCTATATTCTAACATCTTGCACTGCACAACAAGCATTATGTGGCAAAATACCAGCCCTTCATGCACATATTGTTGTATGAGTTTTGTTCTCCTCTGTTCCACAAAAGACTAAAAGCAGATATGAGATGATATTGGCTACATATGCTAGAAACAAGGTCCTTAAGGATACAAACTGTCATCATCTCTCAGCTTAGCTACCCATCATTGCAGAAAATAATCAGAAATTTACCAGTTTCTTTTTGAGATTTTTGAGCCTGCAAATGTTGAAGGCATGCCTACCTGCTCGCGCGTGCACACACACACACACACACACACACACACACACACACACACACACACACACACACACACACACACACACACACACACACACACACACACACACACACACACACACACACACACACACACACACACACACGCGTGCGATATTTGCACACACAGATTTCAGGCACACATGCAAATACATTGAAATGCAGCCATTAGTGTTGCGTCTGTCATTAGCTAAAAGGCCTGAAGCTGGAGTGAGACCAGAATAATTATTCTGATTATAGTCCTCTAGCTGAGCTCTATCCAAACACATTACACTCTCTCGGATTAAAATCTGGTGTTTCATCTAGTTTCTAAGAAGATGCTGGGATTTATTTCATGATAGCAGCCAATTGGGATCTCAACATTGCCTCTAAAGCTGGACAAAAAAAAAAACGCCTAATTTTATGCAGGCCTATAAAGGCAAACAGAAATGTCTAATAGTTTGTGCGGAGTGAAGTTAAAGTTTAAAGCCATTTTCTTACAAAGACTCTCCTAACACAGCTACTGCTCTTTGGGTTTATAAGGGCAGTATAACAGTTGACCTTTAATTGGTCTGGTAAGGGCCCTGAAGTCATTCCTGACCCAGAGTTTAAAACCCCTTTTGACCTCTGCAGACCTTTTCAACAATAATGCATGGTTAGCGGGAGGTGCTTGTCATTCTGTCCTGAAATATAAACATTTTCCTCTCCAGCACTAAGTGACCACAGCAGTTGAATATGCACCATCTGACAGTTTAAAATTATCATTATCAAAATGAGAAATGTTTTTTTTTTTTTTTTTGTGTGGCTCCATTTAACAGATAAAGGGTGACTGCAGCCTGCTGTGAAACCACACGCTACAAAAATAAATTTATGAATCGTATGTTCGATAGCAAGCTGCTTAAAATACCCATCATATGTAATCACAATGTCTCAAGTCACTGAATGGGTGTTTATGTAAGAAAGTGATTATACACATGAATGTGAGAGTGAATATGGGCTTGTAACTGTGAGCATGTGTTCATGAGTTTGATGCTCTCAGTAAGACTGCGGTGAAATGATGCAAGCAGAATGTGATAGCGGCTTTGAGGATCAGCACAGTGGGCGCAGCTGGCAGACACACACACACACACACACACACACACACACACACACACACTGGCAGGGACTGGTGGATCCCAGCTGTGTCAGTATTATTCATGCGCCGGTTTGTATTCACAGGTGCATGGGCACATAGACAATCACACACAGGCACATTTTATTGTATGAGTGTATACAAGCTGCTGAAGTGTTACCATGTACTGGTTCATACGTACCAGCACTCACGCGTTGCTTAAATTTCCCTGCATGATTTCCACATACAGTCACATTGGCAAGCATTGTGCCAAGCAATGGGTCAGCAATTTCTGAGACCTGTCTAAAAGGGGCCCCAGTGTGTAAAACTACTGTATTTAACTGTGTGACTCTTCTTTATCGACACTCTTTTTTATCTTATTTTTGGTGCACAGTTCCTTTCATATATTCTATCTTAAGGCAAGCATCCTCCTCCTCCTCCTCTTCCTCTCACCCCCTTTCTGACTCATTGCTGAGTCTAAAATAAAATCCTCCACAGGAGATGCAGGTGCAAGTGGCGGGCAGTTATTTTACAGGGGATTGGCTGGTAACTATAGGCCTATTTTTTTTTTTATCTTTGAGCTCAGACGTCCTGCTCCCACAATAGTGCTACTCCTACAACACTTGCTCTAGACAGCTGAGCATTTTTCCACTTCCTCATCTGAAAATATAAGCCCAGCTTCTGTCAGCTGCTCTGAAATAGCTCTATGTGGTTAGATAAGCCTGAAAGCACGATTGTTTTATCTCCAGTCGCAAGCAATGACTTTCTTACCCACAAAAATGGTAGATTTTACTTTCATTATTTTATATTTAAATATATTACCAACTTAAAAGCATGAAAAGACAAATAACTGTGTGAAATACACCTTAAAGATGTGACTTTAAGTCGGACAATAACTTGTGACAGAAAGTTAATATAATACTCAAGTATTAGTATTGTGTATGCAGCCTTAAAGTTTATATATGTGTGTGTGTGTGTGTGTGTGTGTGTGTGTGTGTGTGTAAAGAAACATATTCCCCTACGTTTTCAGTTTTGTCTTATCAACCATGGCAATGGCGTGACAATTAAAGCCAAGCAAGTGCTGATAGTGCTGATGAAGCCACCTCCTTGTGTTTTGACCAAATTAAGATTTGGGCTGATATTTGTGAGTTTCAGATTGTGAAACATGCTGATATTCAGTTTTACAATGAAATGATGAAAAAGTGGAACGTGTGGATGTTGACATGGTTGGTTGATAATCTATTGCTTAATTGTCAGAATCATTGTCTGTCGATTGACTAATTGATCGACAGACAACTAATCCATCAATCTGCCAATTGTAAGCACTAAATTGTAATGTCATGGACTACAAACACACACATTACACCACATAAAGTTAAATGGATATTCAAATACACGTTTAGCTTTTGAAGTAAGCTGCAGTCACTTAAAAGCACTCAGCACTCTTATTAAATCTGCAGAATATGTGAACAGCAGTGGTGGGTGTAAGGTCACCGGCAGACATGTTGATGCTGTCTGCTTTTTAAAGCAGAGTTTGATCTGAACAGCCGTGACAAGATGGAGAACCTCCTGTAGTTTGGAGACTTTGGATTTTTTTATTTTACTCCCCCCTCCTTCACAGCCACTAATTTGAACCACTAATCACTTCTGACAAAACGATCCTTACTGCAAGAAAAATGTAAACAAATAATTTGGCTTAAATAGAACATGCATGTACACTTTCCATTACCATACGTGCATAACGTATATTTTTAGCATAGGTTGCCACTGCAAACTGCTTATTCCCAGCTGTCAAAATGTGCTGCTCTACCAGTGTAGCTACACAAGCTCAGCTATTTTTCATTGTATCTAAGTGACACCGCAAGTTGATATTATGTCATTGAGTCCAGCAGAATGCTAGTGTGCTTGTATTTTACTGTCTAGACTTTGCAATCACAGCTTAGGTCCATGGGACACAGGCAACTACTTGAAGGCAACATACGGTCGTCGGGCAATTTGGCTGAAATCTGTATTATTATTTTAGTATTATCCTCTGGTGATGCTATTGTAAATCGTAGCTCATTACATTTTCCACATTCATTTCTTCTTAATTTGGTTCCATCCCTGGAGAAGGCAACGCTGCTCATTTACAAAAATCTGCCCGTGTTTTAAAATCAGTGAGGTAATTTAAAACTCTTAAGACTTCAGCCTCAGCGTTCCTACGGCCACAGACTTCTTTATCGCTTTTATTAGCCCCTTCAAGGTTCTTATCTGTACAAACTAATCATTTGCATCTTGTACATTGTGTTCACATTGGAGGCAGCCACTTTATACAGCCTTGTAGACACAAACACACTCATACATAACAAATACCTAACGTGCGCACACTCATTAAAACCCAAAGCAGAAACATTACACACAGAAGTCACTAACTTCACCATACATCCAGACACAGAGAGGGCAACACACATAGAGAGAGAGAGAGAGAGAGAGAGAGAGAGAGAGTAAATATGCTTTTTACATATTCAGTTCAGCATGGCTGGGCTGCTTATGTATGTACTTGCACACTCAGTTATGACTTGCCTCACTTGTCGATGATTTTCATTTAGATAGTTTATTGTATGACACGCTCTCTTACTCATATAGCAGTTCAGCCAGCACTTCACACACATACACACACAAATACACACTCACGTGAATATATAATGATCTCTCACAACTGTATCTTGACACAGGCTTGGCAGTGTGATTTATATCTGTTTAAACTAGAGCATAAGAAAAACAACAACCAACCAAGCTCACATCTGAGTTCAAAATAAAATCCTTAGTCAGATCAGGAAGCGGCTCCTACTGACACATCACATATAGATAAAGAGCTCTTTCCCATCAATTATATACTGTATTTAGAAGTAAATGCCATCACCATCTCTGGAATATTACCCTAGATATGTTCTTTTTAATTTCCATTTGTATGTGCTCACGGTTGGGTAAACAGAAAGTCCTTCAGCTGGAGGACACGCTGAAGATTTAAAGCCTGGAAAGTGGAAAGCATCCTTTGTGCTTCAGTGTCATCCAGCGAGATACTGAGTCATGAAACCCTTTCTAACTCATCATCCTGTTTATTTATTATTACATAAGTATATGTACATACGTTAAATATTCACCTGTGAGCCTCTTAGCATATCAAGAGACCCTCGGTTGGGTCGTGACCTAGTCTTGCATTGCCAGACAATCACAATCGTCTTGAGCGGCACTGAGTTCCAAACGCAGCGCCGGTGCCTCTGCAAAATGGTCTTGGGAGGGAACTTATTTTGGTGGAACATTTGCACCCCGTAAACCACATACAATATTAAATGAAGTTAACTGTTCATACAAAACAGTAACGTGAGCTAATTAAATTAGCTGGGTACATGGTTAAACGTCATTTGCTCTTACCAGCATATCGCTGCGTGTACTTTGTCCACAGCAATCCCACCAATCGGTCCCAAAACGTCCCAGTTAGAGAGTAAATGCCATAAACATATTCTCTGTAAATCTTTACAGTCATTCCCCGTAAGAACCAGGCAGGCCTGCCTTATAAAGTTTGTTCTTGTTTCCCGTAGCGAAGGGATTTTGATAATCGCACAACAAAGAGAACGGAAACGGAGGGGCAAAGCCTGACATCCTGCTCGTGAGTAACACACCGGATGTCAGGCTTTATCCTGGAAATGTACTTCTGTTGATCCAGACTAGGTCGTGACCTAAATATTGAGAAACTCTTCCCTACCAGACACTATTCTGTTGCTATCTACTGTTCTCATCTCTTTGGCAAATGGGCAAGAAAATAACAAGTTTCCTCCTGGGATCAATAATGTTTAATGTTATTACATTACTGTTCCACCATGTATTATAAAGTATATAATTCAACACTGAAAAGGCTATTTAGTTTTTGGACAACCAAAGTGCAGCCAGTGACAAATAGTATACAGTTAAAGCTAAATTAAAGACTGACTAGATTTTAACTTGTCACAGATGTTAATCTTTAACTAAAAACCCAAGGAAATCATGTCAGAATGTGAAATTGCTTCGTGGTTATGTAGGTATTTGTTTTCTTTATGACAATCACTGCTTGGAGATCTCAGGCTCTCCCAGCTCTTTATTTACCACCCCATCACATGGATCCATGTAAACACAGGCTATCATTGTCCTGCCCACTAATTAATGAGTCCAGTCAGAGTGCTGGATGCCTGCACGCCCGGTCTTCCTCCTCCAGAGAAAACTGCTGGCAGTCCTATGAATCACCGCGTTGAAATGGTCTTGTGGTAAAAGAGCAAAAAATGATTGAAAACCAAAAGGAGAAATTCATGAGGCTGAATGAGCAATGATAAATGTATTAGCACTAGATGACATTTCCATCACCACCTCATCGATCACCTCTGGGACATTTTAAATGGTGTGTGTGTGTGTGTGTGTGTGTGTGAGAGATATGCAGATGTGTATGTGTCTGTGTGTGTGTGTCATATGCAGATGTGTGTGTGTGTCTGTGTGTGTGTCATATGCAGATGTGTGTGTCTGTGTATGTTTGTGTCTATTTGTTCGTCATATGCAGAATCAGGCCGATGAAAACAGCTCACACACACACACACACACACACACACACACACACACACACACACACACACACCATTTAAATCTATCTGAAGAAGATGGGAAAATTTGAAATTTTTTTGGACTAACTGCAGCTTCCTTGCATACTTCGTTGTAGTAAACCCACAATTGATCTTTTTTCACTAAGATTTATATATGATACAGATTTACTCGAGCTGCTCTCAGGATGCAGAGACATTTGCACTTGCATGCTTAAAGGAGAAAGATGAAGCTCACTCATAGCAAGCAAGACGAGCTGCAGATGACAGTCAAACAGCACTTTGAGCCCAGTGCACCTGTTTGATAAATATCAGGAACATCTCCAGCCACAGGATGACTATGAAACAAGGTGCAAATGGCTCAGTACATCTGGCCCTGACTCTCTGCTCCTCTCTGGACCTCCTCTCTCTTTCTTTTGGTCTGTCTCTTGGTATTCAGCGGCTGCTCTCTTGCAGCTCAGACTCTCTTATCTAAATCTCCATTCAAACGGAGAAAGAAACAGAGCCAGGGAGAGAGAGTCAGAGATAGATAATACAGGTCACTCTCCAATGACAACTCTAAAAGGCATCTGGGGAGAGGAGAGAAAAGGAGGGAGAGGGGAGAGCTGCTGCAAAACAGTATATGGATTTCTGCTCTGAGCTGAGACCATGGAAAACATGCAGACTTAATAAGTAGCTTGACATGAAAGTTACTGTACATCTGGTGATTTTTCGAGGCTCACAGCGCCTTAGTCGTTTATTTTAAGATCCGCTGAAAGCCTGTGGCAATGAAAAATCAGCAAAAAATACCCACCATATGCCTGAGTAATGGAACGCTAAGCTGAGCAACACTGAGCGGTATTAACTCTTATCGATGCAAGAAGGAACTTGTACCCTTTTGTCATTTTGATACCACAAAAATAGTCCTTCCTCATTTTTTACATGCTGGCAGAATTCTTTCGGTAGTGTATTTTCATCTTGACCCCAGGACAAAACGGCAACACTTCAAGGCTGTTAGGATGTTTAATTTTACCATTGAAAACCACAAGCATTTTTTCATGCCGTTTTTGAAAGATTTTCGCACACAGTTTTCATACTTTCATCCTTACTAAGAAAATTGCTTCCTTCCAGCCATACCTCAAAACGTCAGCTGACCATCAACCTAATGTCAAGGAGAATCAAACTGTCTCAAATGAGTGGTTTTTATTCCATAAACATCCATAAATAGTAATATTGTGTAGCATGAAAGGAGACCTGGAGGTTATAGTAGTGGGTGGGTTTGTTACTGGATGCCAACGTTAATCCTGTTGCTGCTGGAAATATAGGTTTCAACAAAATAAAGGAACTTATAGTGATTATAAGATGAGGAGAAAAGTGAAGGTTGTGTCTGTTTATTTCAAACATACACTGCCTCCATACTTCAATTGTCTTCTACCGAGCTTAGGTATTTTGTTAATCATGATGTACCTATAGCCCAGTTTTCTAAACATAAACATATTACATATTGGTTTGTTTAATGCTTTACCAGATAGACGCACTCACTCACTCACTCACTCACACACACACACACACACACACACACACACACACACACACACACACACACACACACACACACACACGCTAAGCATTTTTAAATATTCCAAGTTTATAACATTCCCTGCTACCGCCTGGTTAATCTTCTCCCTTTTAATTCTATGGTTTCTACTTGAAGCTGATA
>NC_050187.1:29825885-29945885 GCF_008315115.2 Sander lucioperca
TTTAAATTCATTGATCATTAACATTATAAGCAGCAAACGTAGTGGTCAGAGCTATAGTGCACTGACAGTAACCCTGTGAATGCAAAAGTTCATGCAAGACAAAAAGAATATAAAGAGCTTAGGCGTGAAGTAAAGAGGATTTTCTTTTATCTGCCATTATTCAGATGCACCATTTAGATAGATAGATAGATAAATAGATGGAGAGAGAGACAGAGAGCGAGCTTTCAGAGACTTGGCTGGTGATGAATAACCCCATCTGCCTGTCATTACTACTAGAGCTGCTAATGCCACACACACACACACGCGCACACACACACACACACACACACACACACACACACACACACACACACACACACACACACACAGAGCCAGATCTGTCACAGATCCCCTCTAAACAGCCTCAGGGGATCCAGGGCAAGATAAAGTGAGGAGAGAGAGCCGAGATGCTAGGTGTGTCCAAGGCTGTAGATAAGTATAGAGAGGCTGCGCTAAGGAAACCAAAAGCAGGACAGAACACACCAGGAGGGTAAACACCTGTTCCCCCACTCACACATTTATTTGGCAAACCACCTATTTTTAGTGTGCCGTTATACTGAATCTCAAAGGCTCTTTTGTGCTTTTGATAGTCAGTTGTGACATTAGCTAGCTACAGAACAATTTCTGACACTGGCGATGCTATTAACAAGTTACCGGTAGCTTCTACGATCCCAGATGGCTTGTGTGGATCTACGGCCTTTTGAAATGAAGCCCTTCCAGCAATCGATTGAGATAAAGTGTCAGAGGTTGATTAGAAACATGACCAGACGTCAAACCAATCTAACAGAGGTTCAAAGCACATTCACAGTAATACGTGTTCAGACATTTTCAAGCTGTATAGTGGAATTGAGATTTGATTTATTTGTGTCAGTCTTGTTAATTTAGATCGGTTAGGATTGGACAGTGCGGACTTTTAGATGCTTTATTTATTTATTTATTTATTATTTTTTTATTTATTGATTCCCCTTGGTATCTATCTATCTATCTTTAGAAGTTCGGTTTTACAGGTGTTGTGACATCACATCACACTGGAAAATAAAGTGAAATAAATGTAAGTCGAAGGGGAGAGAATTATTTCACTACTCACACAATGTATTGGAGCAAGAAGAGGGAGATTTGATTCACTGGGTTGTTTCTTGAGGTGTGTTTTCAGTTATTATCGAGCTCTCCATCTTTTACCAATCCCACACAATTTCCTGGGAAGCCTGCCGATTGTTTTTTGAACTATTTGAGTGTTTGTAGCAACTTGCAGTAATTTAAATTCCTCAAGCTGTTCTTGCTTTTACACTGCGGTCTGAAAACCAGAGCTGAGGGCTGTTCTCTTCCAGTTTAATCAATCCAGCAAGTGGACAGTTTGTAGGCTCTGTAATAGCTGACAACTGGAGGTCATACCCAGCCAGACTTTTGTGTTGGTTTTGTGTAGTGTGTGAAAACAGATACACAGGGAAACCGAGCGAGACAAATAAACAGGTGGGATGGAAAAAAAAACAAAAAAAACACCTAGAGTCAATTTATCCACCTTACAAAACATAGTTTACCCTCTGTATTTATCTCGGCGACCTACTGACGTCAGACTGACATGGGAAGAAACCATTGCATCTCAGTAATGGTGAACTGCTTTTTCTTTTTTAGTCGCCGTGTTTTGGCCTTGTGATTATAGGTTTCTGGACCTCATATTGAACCGGTACTGTGTTTTACAACAGGTGTGACGCGTGTGTAAAAATATAGAAACAGTAAAAGGAAAGAGACATAGAGTGGCTTTCGTCAAGGACACTGTTTTGACAGACGTTCACTTCCCACTGCCACTCAAATCTCCAACTTTCTATCTGTGCCACCCATACACCCACATACACACACCTCTCTGCTTTCTCTAATCCCTTTGTGGTTGGGTGTACTGAAGCTGTTTGAAATGTTTTAGATGTGTAGAACAAGGCTACTTTGTCTGCCTCTGTCGTACTTTCCTGGCACACACAGACACTTCTACGCACACAAAGACAAAGATAAAGGGTGAGGCTTCATTACCTGTGAGCACAAGTGGGTATGATGACATCCAGGTGCAATGCCTAGCCATTAAAACTCCTACCTGTGTCTCCCCTGATCTCTGTCGCGACACACAATGCATGATTGAAACTCTCTTTTTGAAAAGTAAAGACTAAGCTTCGGTTAATACTGTATCCCCAAAGAGAAACAGCTACACCAAGAGGTGTCAATAATTAATTTATCTAGCACTGAAATGAATTGTCGATCATTCGATGAAGCTATTAGTTATTTGACAAGAAATCTCCAGGCCTCAGGTGCAGCTCTGCAATTATCTCACCACCTGTATAATTTAATGTATTGACACATCTGCTTTCTAGCGCTTAATGTCTATAGACGGTGAAATATATATGTTGTTGGATTTAGCATCTACCCTGCAGGATAGCAGGGGTTGTCCTTTTCTCTCTCTGTTTGGTAAAACAGAGACTAACAGGAACTAACAGTCCACATCCATTCAAATCAGCATCTCTGCGTATTGTGATACACCAGGAAGTGTGCTTTTCTGATGTGTCACAACATGCTAGGTAAACAAACACAGCATTAGAATGGGGAGAACAGACCATTCATGTTAAGACGCACATTCCTGTGCATCTTAATGCATCAGAAAGACATCAGGGAGGTTAAAGTTTAGGGGGAACAGGAACAAATAATAGAGATAAAAAAGACCATAAAAGGACCAACCATTTACATCACACTCAACTCATTTGTCAGCCCTTTATTGTGTGTGTGTGTGTGTGTGTGTGTGTGTGTGTGTGTGTGTGTGTGTGTGTGTGTGTTTCTAACAGTGTCTTCATATGCATGTGTGTGTGTGTGTTGTATTATTTAACCTCCTACTGTGTCTCCCTGTGGGTCCGGCACACACCCCATTACAATAAGTGTCCCTTTTACTGCAGTTGACTCTAGTGTTATGTAAATGCATGACGTTACAGGCCCTCTTTCTCACTCACAGAACACTTTACTACTTTACTACATTGTCTCTGACATCCACCCTCCACTAATATGTAATGGTTAGAAGTTATTTCCAGCCACTGTTTCCCTAACGATAGCCCTGCCACCTCCAGGACCACCCAGACTTCAGAAAGTTTTGCCCCTTTTAGTTAACATGTACACAAATAGTTTTAGTCACATTTGTTTATAAATGTTACTTAATGAGAACATAGACACTAAAACCATCCACATGTCTATGTGGACAGTGGATATATCTATATATCCACTATGCAACAGCTAGCTGAATGGTTAAGAACAGGACTTGTAGAGCATCCTGTGTTTCTTTAAGACCTAGACCCTGACTGTTAATACACATGGTTCTTTTTGAACTGCAGTGCACATCAGTGTGACCTTTCCACTGATAATACAATGGAAATGAGGGCCGTGCTATAGACGGGGTGTTTCTTAGTATTTGATCAACAGGCGAGTACATGAAATGGCAAGCTGAATGCAAAAGCCATACTGTGTATTAAGCCGCCAGAGCTACCAGAACACAAACATGACTGAGTGCATGCAATACAAATGGAAAAAAAAGCTCTTCTCAGTCACTGTGGAAATCATCAAGAATGTAATGGTTTTTGCAGACAAACTTACAATCTCCAATTTCTGCCTTTTTGTCTTTTTTGGAAATTGAAATCTTCCACAATGTTAAAATTTGTGTCTATAAAGATTTTGACAAAGCACTTTTTTGTCGCAATATTTTGTCACACAAAAAGTATTTTGAAAAGTTTTGATATGGTACAATCAGTCACTTGACAAAACACCTTCCTTCTTACCAACACTGCACAGTATCCTGAGTGTACGCATGGTTTAGTCAAGAGGTAAGATGGGGAGAAAGAGAAGGGGAGTGAAGCGGGAGAGTCGAAGGGTAAATGAGGGAAGAAAAGAAGTAAGAAAGGAGAAAAAAAACAAGTGAATATGTGAAATTTGAGAAACAGTGGTGAGGAATAAACCCAGACTTTGCAGCATGTCCAACCTATCAAGAATGCCAGAAATAGCTTGGTCCTTTAGCCAAAACCACACACAAGCATGCACACTGAGGAACTGGGGGCCACAGCCATGGAAAATTTGGAGTTTAAGAAGGCCAAAAATATGTCTGCAGAGAACGAAAGAAGTCGAAATGGTTTCCCCTCAAAGCAGGTAGTTTGAGAGTGTGTGAGCTTGCTGTCAGACTAGGTTTGTCTCAACAGAGCTATTCACAGCTGGGAAACTGGCATCACACACACATACAAAGATGTCCCCACTGCAGTGAACAACCAAGGCCTGCACCACTAGAGTTTCCATCCCTTGTTCTCCTTTTGCCTCATTTCTTCTTTCTATTCTTCGTCTTTCCCATCTCTTTTTTTGTGTACATTTCCTTCCTCATTTGTCTCCATTTTTGTTTCTCTCTCCTCTTCCTCTTCCCCTTACGTCTTATTTTTATATCCAGTGAACAGAAAGGCCTGGAAAATGCTGACTACTATTATACATGAAGCATTGACTAAAGCTGCAATACTCTTTTCCATTATTTGAAGTAGATATAATTTAAGTCTAATCTATCTTTGAGTTTCCCAGAGGTGGAACCAACCTTTCCAATCACAAATCCAGTCACTCATTTTACTCTTCGCTTATTCTTGTAGGCTTTAAGTGTGTCTCATCAAGAACTAATAAAGCATTTCAGGTCCCCCCCCCTGTCTTTTCCTACCTGTGCTCGCCCTAATATGCTCTTATCTTGCAGCTAAAAAGCTTTTCTACTTCACTGCTCTGCTCTCATTTCTGTCCTGCGGCTCTGACTCTTGCACTTCTTACTACTGCATGCTGCTAATGTTTGTAATCTAGGAATTTTACCATATTCTGCTATTGCTTTAATAGTGTCAGTTGCATGTGTTAAAGGTAAGCACACACACACACTTCGGACAAGAGATCATTTTCAGAGCATTCGGCAAGACGCATAGTCTGTGTGGTGGATAGAAAAGCTGTGATAGCCGATCCACCTCTCAGTGGGGTGTTTACAGTTCAAGACACCTGTGTTAATGGAAAAATAGGGAAACAGGTATAGAGGCTGTGCCTTTATTGGCAGATTGTGTGGTTGTGTGTTGAGGCGATGCCAGTGACCTGAATTATACAGCTCTGTCTGTCTGTCTTTCGTCTGTCTGTTTGTGTCTGTGCCTTCAGGCTTCCATCTTTTATTGTTCTGGACAGATAAAGAGATTGGGTCGCACAGAAAAGAGGGCTACAAAATCACTCGCCCGCCCACACATGCAGACACACACACACACGCGCGCGCGCACATACACGCGCACGCACGCACGCAGCACACACACAGAGGCACGAACAACCATGCACACACACAATCAGATGGTTCTTCGGATGAAAGGGTCATTGTGGTAGCACAGCCAAATCCTGGCAGCACTCGACAGCTAAAACGCACACATACACACACATGCACACACACAAGCAACACAAAATTCTTGTTGGACAAAACACTCCTTGTCTTAAAACCTGAGAGTCTGACCCGTCTAAACACACAAATCCCCCACACACACACACACACACACACACACACACACACACACACACATACACACACACACACACACACACACACACACATACACACACACTGCCTTGCACACACGCACAGGGACTCATAAAGGTGGATTACCCTCATTTACAAATGTATAGTTTTGTGACTGACCCATTAGCAAAACTAGAGGGAGCACAACCCAATGAATTATTCAGCACCTCCTTAAGGGTTAAAACAGGCAGAAAATACGCTAGTTAAGATCTCAAAGACCAGACAGAATACACTTTTAAAGAGGAAAAGAGGGACTAAAAAGTTGTCAGAAGTTTCAGAAGTATTAAATATTAAAGGTCACTTCTATTAATCAAAGTAAAAGTAATACATGTAATACAGCGGTATAAACAAGTGCACAGAGAAAGCTACAAAAAAGAACATTTTCCTCTCCAAAAGTTAGAACAGTGTTACTGACGAAACAGCATTAATTATTCAGAGCCTCCTTAAGAGTGATTTCAGGCGGAAAATACACTTGTTCAAAGAGTTTTTGGAGAAAAAAAAAAAATAATACTAAAGGGACAAAATACATTTCATAAGATTTAAATAACACAAAAAGCCCTTATTCTCAGAGGTAATGAAAAATAGAAGAAAAAAGAAGAAAACAATGAATAACCTTAAGCCTCATTGAGAATTGAAACACGTAACAATATGTTTCTATATGGTTAAAAAAAAAAAGTTTTTTATGATGAACATCTGCGAGTCCTGATGAGGACTATTTACATGTCAGAGAAAGAAAAAATATAGTCTATGTTCTGTCGCCTCCAAGCAGACACATGAATGAGTCGAAGAAACATCACATGCCTTCCATGAAGAGTGCAAATCAAAAAATCCTCCTGATGATTACATGACTCGCTGGCCTTGGGAGAGCGAGGTAAATCATAAATCAATCAAAAACAAATCCCTCCTCCGACTCCTTCCCCCCCTTGTCCTGCTCTCCCCTCACCCCTCCAGTCCATCTGTCCTTCTCCTCTTTCCATCCACCTCTTCCAATCTAGCTTCTCTCTTTAAAAAAATAAAAATAAAAATCTCCATCCCTCTCTTCCTCAAACCTTCGATCTTTCGTTCTGTATCCATCCAGGCGTATATAAGTGAGTGTGGCAGTCCTGGTTGGTGTGTCTTTGTGCATCACTGCTTTTGACTAACAAACCCCCACCCAATATCCTCCTTACACACACACAGACACACACACACACACACACACACACACACACACACACACACACACAGACACACACACACACACACACACACACACACACACACACATTCAAAAGACAGAAGAACTTTTTGAGAGTCATGCCAGATGTTCCAGGCTTCATATTAATACAACCACATCCTCCCCTCCTAATTTTCCTCCCCTCTCTCCTTTCTGCTATTTTGTCCCGTTTCCTCCTCTTCCTCACTTATTTGGCCTCCCATTCCTTTTTTCCCCCAACTTTTTATAGAAGCTCCTCTTCCTCTCACATCCTTTTATTCATGCGTTATTGCTTTTAAAATCTCATTATTTTTTCTCCCCTCATTTCTGTCTTCATTGTACTCTTTGTGTCACTTGCATCCTCCACTTTTCTTCCCCATCCTTAATTTGTTTGGATGTTTGTACACCAATTTCTCTCCCTTTCCTTTCCATTCTCTCTCCCCTTCCCTCTCCCTCTTCTCCTCAGTTCCTCTCCTCTTTTTCCCTTTCTCCCTCGTCTCTTTAATGTCTAAGCGATTCTATATTCTGTATTTCTACAGTCCATTCACTGTCAGCTCAATCAGCTCCAAACAGTAGCTTTTTGCCATTGAAGGCATATCCATTCTCAATTATTTCCTAATAGTCTGGATACGACAGATGTGCCAATGTTTTTTAAGATCGCCATCCTTCCTTTTCCACTTTACTCCATGTCTTCCCCTTCATACTATTATATAAATCCATCATTCATTCTCATTCTTTGAGTCTTTCTTAATTTAAATAGACTCAACACATTTTTCCTAAATCCTGTCTTTCTTTCTTTCTTGCTTGAATTCGATTGCGTGGTTCTTTATTAACCATCTGCATCCCTATTCCCCTTCTTTTTCTCATTTCCTCTCC
This sequence comes from Sander lucioperca, assembly GCF_008315115.2. Lineage (NCBI taxonomy): Eukaryota > Metazoa > Chordata > Actinopteri > Perciformes > Percidae > Sander > Sander lucioperca. Next base: position 29,833,577 of record NC_050187.1, read on the forward strand.
TTTTTTGCCTCATTTCTTGCTTTATCCCCCTCCAAAATACCCCACATCCTTCTCCTCCCTCCCTGTCATTCTTTCCATTGATTCTCTTCTGGGGCCTCTCTCAGCTGTCAGGAGATGGGATCCTCTGATGTCCCCAACCATGATAAACAAATTCTGTCTCCCACAAAACTCTTTGGGATACGGAGCACACACCCACAAAGACTTAAATGGAAACCAGATGGGAGACAGAGAGCGATGATCAGGACAGAGAGAGGGGCTACGGATTTACACACCTATTCATTTTAACGTCTCTTGGGGTGGCAAGCTGCGGCTTCACTTTATTATGGCAAATGTCTTTTTTTATCTCTTTGGATCCCTTTCTTTCTCTATTTTTTGCCCCCCAAATTACTTTTTACCTATCTCACTTTCATACTAACCACCCTTTCTGCATTTTATCTTCCTGAATACATCATCTACATTTTTTTTGTAATATTTTCAATCATTTCCAGTATTTCATCACTGTGACTTCACAAGAAGCAACATCTTGCGTTGTCTCTCAGCATCTCTCCTTCATTTCTTTGCTGTATTGTATCAGTCCAAGCTTAAAACAGAAGTGGTTTTAAAATAGATATATTTTAGTTTTAGTTTAATTTTAGTCCAACCACCCCTCCAATCTCAAATGTCCATTTTGCATCCACCAGACATATTTCTCCATCCTTTTATCCCTCCATCCAGGCAAACGCACTCCTCAATCTACCCATGCTCCCAGTCCTCCCTCACTGCCACCCTCCTTCCATTCATCGAAGTATTGATCTAGCTGTCCATGATATGTCACGGTGATTGACAGCTACTAATTGGCTTAATCCCACCCCGGGGGCGTGTAGCTCTTCGGCTGATCTGGATACAGCTGTCCTATTGTCCAACAGCTGACACCATGACCCCCGGGAGCCGGCGAGGGAGGCAGACAGAAAGAAGAGATAGTGAGATGGAGAGAGAAAGACGCATTCATTTACAAGCCACACCTTTTTTATTTTTATTGGAATAACATGTTCTTGCCTCATTCTGATGGGTATATTTAAATAGAAAAGTATAATTTCATCAAGTTAAGTTGAAGGAAGCGCACAGTGTTTTGGGAGATGTTTTGTTCAGCTTATCTTTTCCAACACAACAATCATCAATCATCAAAGTGTTGTTAGCGCCCTATGCTAACACTTGAGTACACTTGTAGCATCAAACACTGGAGCAAATGATTTCCCAAAGACGCGTTCAATATTTTTGTTTCTACACTATACTAAATACATATATATGCTGTTGAGATGTAGTATGGAATTGAAAAACAGTCTGTGTGTATTCCTTAAACATGGAAGCCAACTGCTAAAACAATGGTGAGCGAGAAGAGTGCACAGAAAGGCAGACAAATGTCAGAGTCAGACAAACCTCTGTACCACCAGCAGCAGGTTTTCATCAAGCGGTTTGACAGACCGATCTGGCTCAAAGGTCAACGCTTCTTTCACTGCAATATATGTGCATCAACAACCGTGTGACCCGCCAAAGTGTCCTTGAGCGAGACAGTGAGTCACTTAGGTCGAGATGGGAAAGGGAGAAGGAGGGAGACAGTCGCCCAAGAGACGAAGCAAGCAGCCCTAAGCAGACCCAGATTAGCTTTGCTCTATTGAGGAGGCAAGGGGCAGAACACAAGGTTTTAGTGGATGCCACTAAGCCTTTAAAGACCTCCCTTCAGCCTGGGATGTTTACACCCCCCCATCCCATTTATCCAGTAACTGACACACACCGTTTACATTCACATTAGCCCATGGAGACCTTACTGGCCAAACATTCAGGCTCACAGTCAGGTCATGATCTGTGCACCTAGACGTCATTAGTGGTTTAATAGCTTCAAAGCCGTTTTTATTCATGATGATAAAGTGCAATGATGGGTTTGATCTCAAAGCAGTATGTGCATCATCAAACGCTTTATACCTTTGTAAATAAAAACCGCAGGATAGCTAATACGTTCATAAATATTTAATAGTTCTTCTCTCATGTCAGCTGTTCAATGTTGGACATCTAAACATGGAATAGAATATACAATAAAAACGGGAAAGATATAGAAAATTGCCTTGTTGTTGCAGTTGTACAAGGAGCAAGGATATGTCTTACAGTATGGTTGGATGTGCAATTGATTTGACCTTTGATCCTGTCACTGATGACAGGAACAAGTCACATAATAAATGCTTGAAGGGCTTCATTTCAACATGGTATTATGGATCTGTATGTGACAGTTGTACTTGCAGAATTTGGCTTGAAAATGTGAAATATAAACAATCTTAAGCAAATGTCTTGACAACCTTTGACTTTAACAGTGTAGCTTAATGAGTAACATCAGAAAAGTAGCCATTTTTCTTTTATATTGAAATGGTTAATAACTTGAGTTGACGAGGACAGGGGGGTGGGCATGGAGGTAAGAGGGAGGAATTGATCAGCAATGTTGCGGACCATTACAACTACCATGCATGTGTAATGACCCTAATTACCTCTCTAAATCGCCCTCTCCCACCCCTCACCCGCCAACCACTGACAAACACTCGACTCAGTGACAAACTGGAGGACACAAGGGTCATTGTGCCAAAACATCCTCCCCTGCAAAACGATACCCTCTGCTCTCCCCCTTCATTCTTATTTCCCTCCCCATTTTCTGTTCCCCCTTGTCCCGCTCCAAACCAATGCACGGACGCGCTGGGTACTTGATAATACCCCCCCCCCCCCTCCTTCCAGCCCCACATGGTGGTTGAAGCCAGATTGCCTCCCTTCTTCCTCCAGGTTGACACAGAGAGCCCTTTGTTGTCCTGAGCTGCAATCACATACCTCAATAAGCCTGCACTCTTGGTTCTTCTCTCTCTCTCTCTCTCTCTCTTCTCTCTAACCAAAGGCCCCCATGTGAATCACATATCTCAACAAAGGTTCCCGTAACTGATGCATGGTTAGACAACCATCTGGAAAAATGTTGCCATTGCCATGAAAAATGTTCATTGACCAAATGTTTGTGTTAGTGCCCAGAGTTAGCAGCAAAACATTTATTTGGATATAGGATCATAATAATTATGTTTTGTGTTCCAGACAAATGGCTTTTGAATTTATTTTTCATGAAATTGGGAGCTCCATTGTATCCTTGAGGATCCCAAAACCTCTTTGTGAAAACTTGCAATACCAAAAAAATGACATTATCACTACACCCTGGAGTTGAGAGTTAATATTTCTGAACTAAGAACTCAACACCTGCAACACCAGCAGCACTTCGCAGTAAAGTGTCATTGAGGAACTGAACCCTTTCCTCCCCATTCAGTATACATTGTGCAAGGATAAATAGAAAATGGAAATCCACACAAATGAGAGAAGTGTTTTCTCTTTCTCAGCTCCAAATGTTACAGGAAGATATTGTCTTTGATAGATTTCTTTTTTCATCTCGAGAGTGAGACCTGATGACATGCAGCTCTTACTGCTTTAATCTGCTCTTAAAGATTGGTGTGTTGCCTTGTTGAATAAAATATTAGCATGCTCTGTGAAGAAAACATCAGGACTATTTTCTCAAATATAAAAAGGTCAAAACAGCTGTCTAGACAAGCGGTGATGTATATACTACTGTATGCCTGCCCCCGTGAGCACGCACGCACGCACGCGCACACACACACACACACACACACACACACACACACACACACTGTCAAACTACTATTGACAGTGTATATATATAACTTTTTTGAGACTAGATCCCCTTCACAAACTCTTAATCCATACTGCATTCTTTACCACCAAATCTTAACTCAACTTAATGCTTTATCTCACAAAACTACAGAATTGTCTGCTCTTTGGAGGAAATCCCAGGTCTTTTTCTGGTTTTGGAGACACCTGGTCCTCATAAAGATTATAGAGCACAAGGCAAGATGCATGCTTAAATACACACACACACACACACACACACACACACACAGACACACACACAGAGCCCAGGGTGAACAAGCATATCTCACAGACACATGCACACGGACTGAAATTACTTTTATTTGTTGCTCTGGTGATGCTCATACTCAGGTGCATGGAAATGACACATACACAGACTACGGAAACACATGCAGGGGCACATTAGAGACACACACACACACACACACACACACACACACACACACACACACACTGTGACCTTGTTTGTTCAACCTTGCCACTAGAATGAGAGTGTTGATGGCTCTTGCCTTCATAACATCACAATAATAATAAAAAAAATTTGATGTCACTCTACATAAAGACTGAAAACAAATAGGATGTATGAAAAGGGCTCCAAGCAACTGCTACTTCACTGGATAAAAAATTTAACTTTTAAAATTTGACTCGTCGATCTGTATAGATTTCAAATGAATTGCAACAACAACCGCTGCTGTGTTATAGACCATTAAAAACATATCCATGTTGTGGAAAATGGCCGTGGATTTGGAAAGTATTGGTTAGAATTAGAAAAACGGCAACCTGTCAGATCAGTTGAGTGAAGTGTTATTTTCCAGAGTCAAACATTCACCCATAGTAACACCTGCTGAAATACTAAGTGATTGGCACCACATCTTTCACCTCTCACTCACATACTCATCAACATTTAAAGGGCAGAATCGGCTGTGTTTTTTGAAATCCTTCCCTTTGAATTGCAGGTGTTTATTATATGTAGATTTATAGCGGTGTGAAGAAAAGTGTCAGTATCAAGATCGGCCTTGTATCAGTCCTTCCACTTGTCCCTATATATAGCTAGGGACTTCTATAGCGATATAACAATTAGCCAGTCCTATGGGAAGCTATATCTGTTATTCACTGCCTCTCCTTTCACTGTAAAGGTCACTGCTGTCACAGCTGCAACTGAAACCTAAAGAGACGGTTGAAGCGGGAGATCAAGACCGACAGAGAATGAGAAATTGAGACTTTTTAGAAGATTTATAAAAGATAAAGAACAGAGAAGCAGATATACCAAAAAAACGGATGAAGAGCGAGAGAGAGCGAGAGAGAGAGAGAGAGAGCTATATAAGTCTCTGAGTCATGGTCAAGGATTAAGGCACAGAGTCGGCAAAGAGATATACTGAGTCAAGCCGTTCGCATGGAAAAAAAGTGAAATTAATACTGTTCAATGAAGAAGCAGCAGTCATATTCAATCATATTACACCATTATAAGTGTCACGGTCAATGATGCATAGGCTAGAGAGAGAGAGAGAGAGAGAAACGAAAAAGAGGGACAGAAAAAAGAGGAAAGATGCTAAAAGGGAGTGTGAGAGTGATGGCAGGGAGAGAGAAAGGACAGCAAAGGAATAAAGAAGGAGACAGAGGGAGGCGAATGGAGAGAAGTTATTATGGTAAAGAGGTCAGCCTTGTAGTAATGCTCTCTCGTGTAGAAAGAAAACATGCCTTTTGTGTATGAACTATGTGTGTTATCTCTATTTCTCTTTCTCTCCTTCTGTGTATGTGCACGAGTCGTCATCTGCCACTACACCGTCTAATCATAAAGTGTGCAGTCTTGTTTGTGTGTTTAGTGTAGGACTAACACAGTGGTTATATAATTTCAAGGCCTTGTGTGTGAAGGTACATAGAAGACTGAAACATTGTCTTTCAGAGCCCACCTTCACATCCACAGAGCTGAATCAACGAGGACTCCAGCAGTTTTTTTTTTTTGGAGAGTGGCTCATTAGTAAAACAAATTATGTGATGATAAAATACGAATGCATGGAGGAGTTTTGCCGTCTGTCTGATGCTTAATTTTAGCAAACATTATATTTAGTGATATCAGAACTTTGTCATGTTGTATATTTAATAATACAACTCAGTTGTATTTAATATATCTGTTGTAGTCAGGTTTATTTTGGGACACTTTTCAGGTGAGTAACTGTGTCCTGTCTAAAGCACAGCCGGGATAAATACAGAAGACGGGAGGGGGGGGGGGGCGCAAGAGGGGTGAGGCATACTAAAGAAGACAGGCGGAGGAAAGTGAGAAAGGAGGAAGGGAGGAGAGATAAGAAGAGAGGATAGGGGAGGAAGGAACGAAAGGAAAGAGGAGAGGACGAGACAGGAGAGGATGAGAACTACTCGATAAGTCCCAGTGTGATCAAAGCATTACTTTGACATCAAGAGCATGCCTTGCCAGCATGCTGAGTGGTTAATGCTAGAAATGCACATACACACTTTGAAACATTAAAATATACAGTATGTGACTAAGAAGACTCTTCTCATATCCATCCAAGTGATAATGATACACACCGTAAGATGGTCTGTGTTTCCAAAATCATTCTCCTCCTTATGGTTTGGTCTCGTAGCTGTCCAAACATGGACAAAAACATGAATTCTAATCGTATGATTCTCGTGACTTTCATTTGCTTTAAACACTGGTGAATCATGGGTAAAAATCCCAGTAGCTTACACCCACTCCAACCATACCACAATGCAAGCAAAAGAATGATTTTCTACATCTGTCAGACTGTCACAACAAGCTCTACACAACAGCAGAGAGGACAAACAAACCATTCTCTTACTTGAAAAATTGGTTGCCATGACTCTATTTTTGTGACATTCCTCAAAATAATACAACCATCAAAATGAATTTACCGGTAAATCGGTCCAAATGTTATTGCCATAACTCTCCTGTCTCCTTGGAAGGCACAGGAACACTAAACAGAAGAACAGAACACTAAAGGCTTTTCTTTGTAGGAAACACTGTTGGAAATGTTAGAGAATGCCTCTCTCACAATGGGAAGCTAAATGTGCTAAATAAATGATGTAGTTTGAAAAAATAGCACAGAGAGTAAACATGGAGATTAGGCCATTTATTTCCAGAGAGAACGTTTTTACAAATGGGCGCCAGAGCCCCCACCTCTCACCATGACATCGGACACCACACATCATAACAATTTGTCGTGCATTCTGCCCTGGAGCTCTATGTTAGGGACGCTCATTAGGCAGCTATTTCTGTCCTCTGTGCCCTCCTCTGTCATTCAATTCAATTTCTCACTTTCTTTAATTTCTCACTTTCTTGTTAGTCTAAACTGTGGCAAAACAAAGCAAAAATGTGCAGGGGAGGGATGTATGACAAATGTTCTTGGCCAGACGGAGGTCACAGTTGCATGTTTTTTTTTAGACCTGTGAGCCAACAGGACGCCATTTCTTTTTTATTTAAACTATCTATCGGTCTGTTTATCTGCCTGTCGCTTCATCCACCCCTACGATGCAGAGTCCTCTATCTAACCCTGCTCATAATCAGATAAGCTCTATGCAGCATTTGCTGTTTTGGCTGACCTGTGTGCGCGTGTGTGTGTGTGTGTGTGTGTGTGTGTGTGTGTGAGTGAGAGTGTGTGAGAGCACTACTCTGTGTGTCTGTGCACGCTGCAAAATAACGCTGCTAACATGGACAGAACACACACACTTCTGCAGTATAAATGCATGCATGTACAGTACACACACACATTGTAACTTGAGGCTATACCCGTCTGTCCATAGAGTTCACCTCTACAAATTTGTGACATCAGCAAAATTAACTCGCTACAATTAGCATAACCATGTTAATTATGGTAATCAACAACAACCGTGCGGTTATGTTTGTGTGTGTGGGTTAGTGTGTGTGTGTCGCAAGCTTAGGGGAGTGACGTGATAGAGAGAGAGATATAAGGGCGAAAGTGACGGAGAGAGAAAGAGAAATCAATTAAGAGGTAGATAACCAATAATTTGTTTAAGTCATTTGTCAAAGAACAATTTGAGAACATCACTTTGGGTTCTCGGAAGTTACACTGAGAATTTATTTTGCTATTTTCATGCATTTTACTAACACAAAGATGAATCCATATAGAAATGAACATTTGGTTGCAGAAAATGTGGATGAGGATGGGAGGAGAAAGAGTTATGAATGACTGCTTCATTGGTGGCTCCAAAGAGAAAATGAACACACACACACACACACACACACACACACACACACACACACACACACACACACAGAGTTAATTATCATCCTGAATAATGAGAAGCAAACGACTCATTAAATCTCTCCTTGACCCGCACGCAGAAACTAGCCTCTCTTTCCTTCTTCCTTTTCTTTCTCACTGACTCCACTGTACTTCATACACAATCTGTCAAACCAGGAGCCTTTCAGCTGTGAATTATTAATTGGCATTAAAACAAAATCCTCAAAAAAATCACTGACCCCAATCTACAGTAGTTTGCTTTTTTCCAAATGGCTGGAAAGAATGCAAAGAAAATCTCCTCAAATTCATACATGAGATGAACTTAGTTGCTGACCTTCATCACATATCCCTTCTCTTTTTCTCTTCTGCCTCACTGTTTTTCAGTGTCTCTCCCTGCTGAATACTGTCTACTAGAGCAAAAATATGCAGATAAAATTGGCAGTAAAAAAACAACAACCTTGCTTTTCTTCCTCTCGTGTGACCGGTGTCATGAGACCACAAACCACCTGACGGCACCTAACGACTGTCACAGAAAACAAATTACATTGGGTCACACACACACACACACACACACACACACACACACACACACACACACACACACACACACACACACACACGGGAAAAAAAAAATTGCACCATATACAACTACACCTGCAAACTCTCATTGACGTTACATTTGCTTTCACATGCATTTGTGGATGAGAAAGCTTACGTGCACACACTTATACAAACACGAGGCGCTCTGATCAATATCGCTCGCTATCTGGAGTAATCAATTCTCATTCTAATCCGATCAATATCCCCGTCAACGCAGCATTCTGATCATCAATAGTGAGATCGATGAAATCGCACGTTAATCCTGAATTACCATTGATCCGTTATCACAATTACACCACAGCCTCATCATCTGGCAGTACATCCACACGGCACTAACGTATGGGAGAAAAGGTCACGCTATCTGAAGAGCAAATATTCAGCCACTCCTGGAGAACAACCGACGAACACTAAAGGCCAAAGGGATTTCTGCTGCAGCTTCAGGCATTATGTTCTCAGGATAAAAGGCGATTAAAAAGCAAAGTTTTAAAAGTTGATTTTTAATTGACGCTGGAGTGTTCCTGTGCCGCCCGCCACATGCTTTTTGTTTAATTGCAGTGTGCGGTGTTCTTGTTGTTTTCTGGTATTATTTGTGGGGACATTTCCTGTCTCTGAGTCCTTATGTGCATCCAGCTTCTGCTTGCGCTACCTAAATGACTTCATTGTGACTTTCCGCATCAAATAATGAGAGCACGGGACATGTTCATGAGTTACGCTGTCACTGGTTTATTTCTGTGGCCAAAAATAAAAAGCATTTTCCAGTTTACTGACTTTAGCTTGATGTTTAATTTCATTTCATGGATTAAATTCCAGCATGCAGTAGGTTGAAGGCAGGGAAACACCCTCAAAAGATCAGAAACTTGAGTCAACACGTTGTCTAACATATTTGATTTCTGTTTAATGTTTAATAGCTTGAAACATACAATCAGAAAAATAGGATGTTTTCACAAACTTAGCGGACAAAAGAATGACTTCAAATGGGGGGCGAACTTTGGACTCAAAGACCGTTTTTAAGTGAATAATAACAATGGGATGACTACATCTATTTATTAAAACCTTGTTTGAACATGTGGGTAATTTAGCTTCTCCAGTTCACGCACTTTACCGTTCATGTCACTGGAATGTAGAACGCTGGCGGACTAACTGAAACCACATGAGCACAAGAAAAAGAAACATACAAACTCCATGCTTATAGGCCTAGGAAACTAAACCCAGGACATTATACTGCCAGGAAACTGTGTCAACAACAGTCAACCACCTGTGCTGGCTCAGTCCTCCTCAACTGCACCAATACGCAGGAAATCCCCCCCCCCCCCCCCACCCACCCACCTACCTTACCCCTCGTTAAATGCAAACAAATCAGCCACTGTCTTTTTTTTTCCCTCTTGAAGGCAAGTAAAGAGATGAGAGGTCAAAAACACTAATTACTGACTCCGTCATTTAATCTGGTTGAGGCCGGAGATTACAGTTATAATCCCATCGCACTGCCACAGGAAATTATTAAATCAGTGTAACATCTACCTGGTTTACCATGTTTACTTGAACAGAGGAGAAGAGGACAGGAAAGCAGAGATGAAGAGCTGAGGTAGAACTCAGTGCAGAAAGGGGTAAAAAGTCTATCGAACCCATAGACCTATAGGGACCAGGAGATAGCAAAGCAAAACCGTGTTGAAGCAAAAAAGAAAAAAACAACTCAATCCCCCCCCCCCCTCTCTCTCTCTCTCTCTCTCTCTTTCTCTCTCTCTCTCTCTCTGGGAGGTAATGTGAATCTTAAGGTAACAGAAGCCAGTCACGGTGGACATGCTTATCCAGACAGACTACTTTTGTGTGTGTGTGTGTGTGTGTGTTTGGGGTGATTGAATCCTGCATCCCTGGGGAGCCTAACTACCTCTCCATCTCTCTGACTGGCCCTCTCAGAGAAAGAGAGACAGGGTAAGGAAAGAAAAACAGAGAGAGAGAGAGATTTGGAAAGAATTAGAAAGAAAGAAAAAAAAGGAGAGAGCAGAGCAGTCGTTGCTGCAGCAAAGCCCAACAGCTCCCTCTGTCGTCACTTAGAAAAGGTCTCATTCATTCCCCTCTTTACCTTTTCTTTCTATCTTCTCTTTGAATTCTGTCTCCTCATTTTCCACATCTCCTTCTGTTTCTCTTCGCAGCCTTTTCTTTTCCCCCTCTTTCACAGTTTCAAAGTAATACGTTTACAATGCCGTGGTGTGTGAGAATGGAGCAGCTGGCCCCTAATTAAATATAAATATAACAATTACAGTGCAATAAATGAATCTCTCTATCTCGCTGCCTCCCTGGTAAGCTACGTCAGTAGTGTTTGCAGTCAGCTGCTTTTAAACTCATTCGGGTTGGCAAGGCTTTTCTTCTTTCTTCAAAATTCAGTCCTGCACATTTCAAGAATGTGGAAAAATCCACACAACTTTGGCCAAACAATCTTTAAAAGTGGCTCACAGCCAAAGTCAAAGTCAAACTTCAAGGTAAACACCAGGACATAAGCATATCATATGCAGGTGAGGGTCATGGTTTACATAAAACATCAATAGGTTTTGTCTGCAAAGTCAGTCATTCAATGTAAAGAACATTAAGATTTCAAATATTAAGCCTGTTTGCAAAAAGATGAAACGGATAAATGTCTGAAAAGGAGAAGAGAATGAGGAACACAACTTAAATCACTATTTAACCTGTATTTAGCTCAGAGTCTATACTAGTATGCACTTAATGTATACTCCCCACCAACACAATGTGATCTGTAACCTTGATTAGAGCGTGCAGCTTAACTCGAATACAACATTCACTGGCCTAGATGTGTCTTTTCAAACATAGCTGAAGGAACGCTCACGGATTTAATTATGTCTACAAAGTATAAGGAACACAGCCATGAGGCAGAATATATCCATTGCCAGGTCCTGAAACGGCTTATTTGAATCCAACAAACCTGACGACATTTCTGTGTCACTTTCTGTGCGATTTCTTGGCTGAACATCAGTGAAAAATATCTGATACCTCACCCACCCCGCTTTCATCTGTCATCCAAGCCAGGTTTCTGTATACCGCTCACCCTAAATAGCACAAAGATTCACTGGTACAAGGGGATTCTGTGTTTCTGTCCTGCTTTTAAAGTATACAATCACATTCCCAGACGGAAAACCTCGCTTTTGTGGGAAGTGAAAAGGGAGCTAGATGTTCGTACCTGAGATAGCTAAGTGAAGACATGCTGATTCTGGCTGCAGGTCTCGTTTCAGCTCAGACAGCGGTGGCTCTCTAAGAGGGAGATGAAATACAGTGCTGATAGAAGTCACGCTGTCCTCCAATTCTCCCCCGCCTCCTCCTCATATTCTGATAGGGAGTCGTGCTCTTTTTCGCCTCAGCTCTGCTCCTCCGATCGCCTGCCTGGTTGTCTCTCCTCTCGTCTCCTCTCTCCCCTCATTTCCTCTCCGGCTCCTCTTTCTTGCCTCTTGATCCTCACCTCTGTCCTCTATCCTAACTGAATCACTATGTGACTGAAATACTGGGGCTAGAAGAATTAATTAGAGAATTAAGCAAACATCCTAAAGCACAAATTGGGCCTATAGTGTGGTGTTATTTACAAAAAACCCTTTAGTGGAGCCACAGTGAGAAGGCTCTGATATTAAGCCTATAGTCGCAGAGTGAATATAAGAGGCAGCGATTCAACACTAGAAAAATTAGGGACATTCTTTTCATGTGATGTATCTTTTGAGTGGCCACCGAACCACAATTATATAGTCAACTCACAGAACCAAGAAAAAAGGGGAATTCTGTGTCTCTTCTCCACAATGTTGACTGGTCTGTAGGCTGATTAGCAAAATGCAGGTGGGTGGAAATGAACAGCGCTGTCTGACAAGTAACCACATAATAAGGAAATGTAGAGGAAGACCAACAACACTGTCGCAACACTGGAAACAAGGGGGGAGGCACAAGAAGCTTCTCGCCTGTGAGAATGTAACACAAGAAGTTACAATGGCTTTTTTCTGTTTAACAAACTGGAGCTAGGACCTCTGAAGGGTCGCTCTCTGTGCATATTTATCTTTTTTTGACTGCAGACTTTTTTGTCTTCCTTTTTAAAGGCACTGAAAAAAAAAAAAAAAAAAAAAAAAACAGCACTGCAAGCCAGCCAAGCCTGGCTGGTAAGAACCCTCTGTTGGATAAAATACAACAACAGCAAATTATTTTCTCAATGGCTCCCACAAGACTGAGCAGAGAGTCAGGGAGAGTGGGGTGTGGAGAGATGGGAGAAGGAGAGGAAGAGGAGTGGGAGAGAGACCGGGAAGAAGGAAAAAGAGAGGTGGTGCTGGAGGTGAGGGAGAGAGGGGAGATATTTCATAGAGCAACAGTGTGGGAGACAGAAGAAGAGAGAGACGGAGAGGGAGAGAGATTATTGCCTGCTTGGGAGCAGCAATGTTGAGCTGTGCCATGAATACCAAAGACTGTACAGCCCTACAGTCAACGCCTCTCTCTCTCTCTCTCTCTCTCTCTCTGCTCCCCCATTGAAAACCCAGCGGAATTGCAGCTGGCCAAATTATACACCGATATCTCACTTACTCTTCCTTGAAAACGACTCAGCAGCAGCTCAGTACTTCATGCATCCATAATTATTCTTATAAGACCGGCACACACACTCAACCAGCAAGGGCACGTTTTAAGTAGATTTCAGTAGATGTATGTGCAACAATTAAAGAATGATCTAATGTGGCCCTACAGGGACGATAAGCCAAACGCATGGACCTAATTGAGTGCAGAATATGCCTGCATGACCCTATGGGCAAGTGATCTGTATGCAGTTTTAATGCCGTTTCACCAGCGCTGGCGCACACGGAAAGGGCACGGACGCAGCTCTGGTTGAAGTATTCAAATGGACTGAATACTAAACCGTATGGAGTCTTTGGGGCTTCATATTTCAAGATCTTAAGTCTACAAAGCGATAATTAACAATTCAAAGAGAGGAAACCGACGCAGAAAGGACCTCAAATTGGCTTAAGTTGACCATTTAAACTATAAAAAATACTATTTAGGTAAAAACGCTTTTTGGGAGAAATAGACCTATGTGCCAAATAAATGCAAATGAAGTCCATCCCAAAAGTGACGACCGTTCGTCTCTTTTGATTTATTAAAGTGATTAAGTGAATTCTCTCATTTTATGAATGATGTGAGTTGACCGTGAAACATACACAAACACTGAGCCTGCGTTAACGGTGATCCAAAGAAAAGTTGTGCGTCGCCGTTACGCAGAAGCGCCGGGAGGCACCGAGACAGCGAAAGAGAGCCTACACCGAGATTATAGCCCCGATACGTGGCCAGACATACACGCATATACACACACTGTCGGACGCGCAGGCACACACACCAGACGAGCGCAAAAATGCAGACACACGCCAAAACACACGGCGCCGCAAACGTGAAAAAATACAGTCTGTGTTTTGTGAAAACCGCACAAATCCAACCGTCATCCAGTGGTCCCGAGGAAGAAAGTCCGCACTGTTATAGCCAGCAGCACAACAAATACATTCATATTTGGTTTCCACTGCTAATGCGCAACGGCTCTGTGGGGTCATCGTAGCTTATTGTTTACGTGCTCAAACATAATTTTTTATGTTTTACGTCTGACATCCTCTCACAGTGACCTTTTTATATATTTAATGCTTGTGTGACAACCCTGTGTTTGGATTAATCCAGAGTCGAATCCAGAATCTCCCCGGAAACCGAAAGATTTCACTTCGGTCGCTCTCGCCTGTTTTACGCTCATTAAAAGCCTCTGCAGAAAGACGCACGGACAGAGAGGGGAGAGAGAAGCAGACTGGGAGGGAAAAGAGATGAATGGGACTGTGTCGAGGTAACAACGGCAAAATCCCAGTCCTTTAACTCAAGCGGTCCTTACCTTGGATGTGAGAAACTCCGCGCGCAGCCCGTCTCTCCAAGGAAATTCCTCCAATACATACAAGCCGGTCGAAAACGATCACTTCTCTCAACAAGTATTGCTTCTTTCATCAGATGTCCAACACATCCACTGATTAAAACCCCAGTTTTTTTTCTGTTTGTGTGTGCTTGGAGAAGAGAGGGTTAAAAAAAAAACAACCAAAATGTTCTTTCTCCTATGTTTTATCCTGCTGGAGCGCAGAGACAAGACAATACCAAACCAACCAACCAAACGGGTTAAAAGATGGATAAATACAAAAATGTATATATGATAGACAGAGAAGTAGTGCGTCTTGATAACGTTCCGAGATTGAAGTGATGAACAGGAGTGGGGAGGAGGTTTTGGGTGTTGGGAGAGAAAAGAGGGGAATCACCGTAGCATCCCTCCCTCCTTCGGGTATCAAATCCGGTAGTCTACCGTCAGCGCCGTTTATCCGTCCTCTCTCCAAGAGCCTCGGAAGCGGTGTGAGGGGAACTGCACTGGCGCGCAGTGACAACGAGAGAGAGAAGGGGAGAGAGGGAGAGAGAGAGAGAGAGAGAGAGAGAGAGAGAGAGAGAGAGAGAGAGAGAATGTCGCTGCCGATGGAGGGCGTTGGAAACTAGAGTAATTCTCTCTCTCCTCACTTTCTGTTCTCTGTATAATTGGTCTTGTTATGGTAATCATATAATATTTTGCTGATAAAATAACTTTTAAATACCCTGTCATGGCACTGTGGGAATAAGTTGTGGTACTACAGAAGATAAATACATCATTAAGCAACTAAGATCTCAGAAGATGATCTGATAGAGCATTATACTATAAGCTACAGAGAAACATACATTTATTTAAATGTATGTAGATATTTCTGATAAAAATCACTTGCACTGAGTAAGTTGTTGTGTATATAATGCAGAAGTGTTTAGGTCACATAATATTCCTATTATTGTGACACTGTTCACCGCTTCAGATCAAAATCCAGAGTGAGAGGCTGCAGCAGAAGGAGCCCTGCAGAAGGGGGTAAATGAATGCAACAGTTGCTCTTTCCTCATTGGCTGAGAACAACGTCCAACCGCTGCCAGAGCAGATTTAGAATCTCATAGGCAGCCAATGAGAGGAGAGGAGGGGAGTGTGGAGGGAGGGGCGGTTGAGGAAGGCCCTTCTTTCTGAGAGACGACTGGCTGAATACATAAAAGTCCCATTTAAAATGTCTCGGCCAATGATAAAAGAGGAGGAATAAACTCTCATCTCTCCATCTCTTAATCTCATCATTTCAGTCGATGACACAGCTGGTTTGTGAATCTCTCCATCTATGTATTGTAAAAGTATTAAGTAAAGTCATACTTTATTTATTCATGTATTTATTGACTCCATAGATTTTTTTGGGGTCATAATCTGACTCATTTTCTTCCTAAATTTATTTTTGCAGAGCTGTGGCAGCTTTCATTTGGATTACGTGGATTATCTAGATATATTCCAGATTTTCACAGAAAAATACCCAGATTTCTCTAAATAATCAGATCAGATTCAAGTGACTCTGACATCCAAAAGTGTTGGCGGCTGCCAGAAGACTGTATTCACCGCATTTAACTTAACTTCATTTAAATCGGGTCCTGTTTTGACAAGCAGAGCTCAGAAAATGTGACGTTAACGAGGGTAAAAAGCAAATGAGTTGCTGATTACGATTATGCAATAGGTGTTTTGACTGTACATATTTTGTACATATTTTTTTGGACAGTTAGCTATTTCAGACTGTCCTCTGAGAAAAACGATAGCATCACTGGTTTCAGCTACTTCCCCAAAACGACATATGTTTACGCTGAAGTGACAAAGCCCTCTAGTGGCTGTAATAATTATGACGATCATTTTAGAGTGACCGTGATGATAAAGGTTCCCTAACCTTAACAAAGTATTCGTTAAAACCCAAACCCCAATGTTTCCAGTAAGCTTAAGTACTTATTTTAACCCCACGCAGGATCCCATCCTAAAACTAACCAAACCTTAACCATAGAGTGGTCCCACAATGAAACTCTCGTCCTGCCAACAAGGGCATCAGATCTGAAAACACTTATATGTGTAGTTCTATAGGGCATGCACAAACAACATATTTTGTCATTTAATTTGGAGGACTATTTCTTTATAATGAACAGCTGGGCCCAATTTGGAAACTGAACTAAACCCACACTTGGACGTTCTGGTGATATCCTAGATATAACTATGAATCATACAGTTTTGCCTCCTGTTAGAACTCTTGCTGTGGCACAAACTGCAGCTCACTGTACCACATTGAGTAATTTCAGGAAACTTAAGAAAAAGCATTGTCTGATGTCCATTTTGGATGGCTCAAGGCAGTCCTTTTTGTAAATGTCTGTATTTTGATAATGGTAGAGGTTTGAAAAGCTGTGCTCATTTGCAAGTGGGACAGCAGGGGCTTTCATTCAATGGGGAATGGTAGATGATAATACACATTTCATTATAGCATTCAGCAGGCTTTTTTTACTTTGGATGCAAAATGACATAATTAGATTAAGATAAAGGGCAGGTTGTCAAATGTAATTAAGCGGGTATTTTTGGCCATAATGAATGCACATGTAAACAAGTGCAACCTCTTTTTGCTCACAGTCACTTCATTTCAGGGTGTCTGGTATGGAGATAGACAAAAAATTAATTTCAATAGGCCTAAATTAGTCAGTCTTTGCATGTGTTTAAAATCCTTAATGCACATTGACTTCTAGTCCACAACCCAATCTCCTCCTATCTTTTTGTTTTGTTTTATATTATGTGCCGAAGCAAGGGGCAGCGAGGCAATGCTAAGAACTTAAAGAGGAATTGATTTTTGTCCTCCTCTTTAAAGACAGAAGTTTTTTATGTTTTTTTTTTTTTTTAAAGCTTGCATTCTCAACTTTCTTGCTGGTGCTAAATGAGGATGAAACAGTTCCACCAATTTTCACCCCAGAAAACGTCTGGGACGGAAAACATGAGTCCTTCACTTTTTCAAACTTGATTTTATATATATACTCACCTAAAGGATTATTAGGAACACCAGATGGGCTGGTCTGAGTGTTTCACAATCTGCTCAGTTACTGGGATTTTCAGGCACAACCATTTCTAGGGTTTACAAAGAATGGTCTGAAAAAGGAAAAACATCCAGTATGTGGCAGTCCTGGGGGGCGAAAACACCTTGTCGATGCTAGAGGTCAGAGGAGAATGGGCCGACTGATTTAAGCTGATAGAAGATCAACTTCTACTCAAATAACCACTCGCTACAACCGAGGTATGCAGCCAAGCATTTGTGAAGCCACAACACACACAACCTTGAGGCGGATTGGCTACACCAGCAGAAGACCCCACTGGGTACCACTCATCTCCACTAAAAATAGGAAAATGAGGCTACAATTTGCACAAGGTCACCAAAATTATACAGTTGAAGACTGTAAAAATGTTGCCTGGTCTGATGAGTCTCGATTTCTGTTGAGACATTCAGATGGTAGAGTCAGAATGAGAACATGGATCTGTCATGCCTTTTTACCACTGTGCAGGCTGGTGGTGTAATGGTGTGGGGGAGGCTATCCTATCAATATTGGCCAATATTTCTAGAGAATGCTTCCAGCATCTTGTTGAATCAATTCCACAAAGAATTAAGGCAGTTCTGAAGCGAAAGGGGGTCAAACACGGTATTAGTATGGTGTTCCTAATAATCCTTTAGGTGAGTTATATATATATATATATATATATATATATATATATATATATATATATATAATCAAACAATCAATTATCAAAACATGATTAAGCATGTTTTCTTTCTTTAAAAATCAAAATCTTAGACATTGAATGGAATGGAATTTGCAAGATGATAGCTATATTTTGGGCGCTTACAGTACATCACAGCATTGCCGAGAACTCCTTTTCGTACGTAATTACTTACCACTGTCAGTTGTGCATCTCCGTTGGAGCAGTTTGGGTTTGAACTCATTGGTAAAGAAAATAATCAGATTGACTGGACCATAATAGACAGTCAGTTTGGTGTCTCAGCAGGTGGCCCACTATTGGGAGAGGTTGGTACAACCCAGTTTAATAGCTGTCCAAATCTCCTGAACACACCTTGGACATCTTGATTCTTAATAAAAAGGCAGTTTGTTTGATACAGTAAGTTTTGTCAGTGTGAGCAGTAAATTGAGCAAAATACACTGAGATAATTTGGGGGAATGCTGTCTCGCATACATTTACATTTAATTAAACAGATCATTTTCCCTAATACTTTGGTGTAGATTTTTCAATAAGTATATGGTATGACAGATCATTTAATTCATAGATTCATGCAATGCGACTTTAAACTTTTTAACTTCCATGGCTATTTTCATCATGGACCTTATTTTCTATCCGTCAAACTTATAGATTTTGATCAAAATCCTCTAATTTTCAAGACAAGTCTTCTCCCTGTCAAGACACGTTTGTAAAAAAAAAAGTGTGAAGTCATTTTTCTCTCATACAGTTTTAATGCTGCCTTCACTGTGGCATTTGTGCTTGTGTACTCTTTGCTAACTGGCTAGCTGTCAACCTGTACTCCAGAGTAAAGCAATGCAAAATATAAAGTGAGGGCTATCAGGTCATGGCTAAACTGAAAATGAAATACAGGCATGACTTGTTAGAGTATCATTATATTTAAAAAAAAAACGGCGGAAAATGTTACCAAACCACAACCGATTGCCGTCTCATAGCAGGCACTGTGTTTACATTAACATATGTCACGAAGAGCACTTGAAATTGAAACATTGCACATTAGGGAGTGTGCTTGCCACAATGAGAGCCTGCAGTCTAATGTGTAAACATTCAGCTGAGACAGCAGCTCTGAAGTTGAAAGATGATTCTGTTTTTGAACACACTGACCCACAAACCCCCAAACAACAGGGGAATATTCGACGTGAGCTGGGCCACCCGCAGGATGCACACACACAACCCTGTACTTGTACAGACACTCGCACGTATTGAAAACAACAGAAACGCAAGCTAAAAATCAATTCAAACTTTTGCAAGAGCCTGCAAAACAAAAGACATGGTGAGGAAACGGCAGAATGAGAAAGATCTTTTCTCTTCTTTGCCTTCTTGATGTCACTGCTAAGTTATAAAGTATTAACACCTCTAACTGCAGTCACTCAGGCGAGGCTGCATACTGCACTATTCTAGACAACTGCTTGTGTGTCTGTTTGTGTGTGCATAAGGCAGGATATTTAAGCCACAGTTTGGCTGTCACCATCTTATGTTACGGGTGATTAGACACGAGTGAAAGAAGCACACACCGCTTACTTACAAAAATATGCTGGACTGACCTGAGTGTTATTTACATTCTGATGCTGTAAATGGTTTGATTTTCAACCTAATAGCCTCTGTAAACGTACTGAAACAGGCATATATTAGGTTTGAGAACAGGTTCAGTGTCGATCTTTGTAATCTATCAAACTGGAAAATGTTGGACCCTGATTAGATTCCTATTGATGGATTAGCTACATGTTCAAGCTGTGGATTTATATCTGCCAATTAACTTGCTAGTTGAAAAGCCTATTGTATCATGGCCTGAGGGTGGTGTTATTCAACTGCAAAGAGATGTCACTAACTTACTTTGTTCTCTTTCTATTTTAGTTCTGGGTAGAAATGACATTTCGGTACATTGGATCAGTTTCACCTTCTTGGCATAAAAGCCCCTAGCCAAGAAGAAAAATGTGCAAGGCAATATCTTGCTGGGTGGCTTGTAAAAAACAAAACAAAATAAAAAAACATTTCTGCAACTTGAGTTTCACTGAAAAATGATAATTTCATCATAAAATTGAGAAAACCGTTACACAGAAAATGAGTGATGGCAAAACAATGCAAAGGTTGTTATTGGTTACAAAATGTTCTTCGAAAGCACAGAGGCTTTTCGTTGGAAAATGCAAGAGAAACACAATGCTCCTTTTTGACAAAGGTTTATTCAATGTTGTATAAGACATTTGGATGAAAGCTTCCAGATGTAGTTTGATTTGATTAAAAAAAAAAAAAAAAAAAAAAAAAATCATCTAACAAAGAAACAGACAAGAATCTTGTAGCAATGTGTTGCTTCTCAGTAGATACATTTCTCAGCGGCATCTTTACATTTTATTGCCGTCATGATCTTCCGCCAACATACTGCCAATTCACTTTAAACAAAAAACACACACTATCTCTGTCTTCATTCTCATGTTTTGGTTATGTGTGGTGAGGCTGCCGGAGTGATTACACAGGGATTATGGACTGGGCTTTTAAGGGCAAGGTTATTTGTTTTAGCTTGAGCGTGAAGGATACCAGGGGCTTTAAGGGGATGAAAAGAATGGGGCACATTTTGTTTTTATTCCTTTAACCTATGTCTTATGTTCCCCTCTTCCTCCCCTTCTGTTATATTTCACATTTGACCACTCTTACTATTTCTATGTATTATCCCTCTCTCCTCTCGTTTCTTTTCCCCTCTTCCAGCCCCCTTGTCCCCGCTGTGTTCACCTAATGAAGGGCTGCAGTGACCAATCAGTGGCCTGGGATTATCACACAGTCTGCAATAATTGAATTTGGGCTGGTCGGCACGGTAACTGAGCTGGGGAAATTGAGGGAGCTGGGACCGTCTTAGAGGGACAGAGAATTGGAGAGGGATGCAGTGTCATGGACAGAGAAACGTAGGAAGATAGAGGAATAGGAAATGCTACAACAATTAGACATGAATCAGTGACAGAGAGAACGAAGGGAGGAAAGAGATCCATCCATCTGTCCATCCATCCAGTTTCTATATCTCTTTATTTCTATTCAGGTTCATAGCGATCCTGAAGAAATGGTCTGAGCAGATACAAGCAAGGATGGAGAGATGGAAATGAAGCTTTGTTCTTCAGGGATAGTGAGAGGGAAGGCAAATCACAGAGTGACACAGAGAGAAGAAGAGATTGAGAGATTTAGTGAGGCAAAGACAGAAAAATAAAGAGAGATTTAGAGATGGATAGCTGTGGAGAGAGAGAGAGAGAGAACAGAGAGCGGCCTTGTGTATGAGTTAGCAGTGAGGAGCAGAGCTGCATAGCAATCACTTGTTTGCTATGCTTTAATCAGCCAGACAATGCTAAACATTAGCTCGCCTCCTACATTCTAGACTGATTCTAATCAGAGTCCTAACTCTGTGTATTAGACTCCTCTTTATACATCAGTGTGTGCAGCAGTGCAGTGGCAGGAGGAAGTAGTCTTTCTATGGAATACATTTGAGGAAGAATGAAAGGGATGGAGCCAGAGAAAGACAGAGAGAAAATAGACTTTTGACCGGCCGACATGTTTATTAAAACGTGTCCACCAGTAGAAAATAAAGTTAAGAGGAAGGACAGGTGACTTGTTATGGCGTAGTAGAGATGCAGTAAACATGAGAGGGGGAGGATACCAGACCACTCCAATGCTAATTAATTGCTGGTTAACACATGAAGTAAATAATTAGGGCCCGAGCGCCGACAGTGGCCACTTAACATACTCAAAAACTCACCAAAATTGGCAGTCGCATCAAGCCTGGTGAAAATGTACGTATTTTAAGGGTTTAGGGAATAGGCGCACAAAAATGGCTCGCTAGCGCCCCCTACAAAACTTACAAAATTGAGCCCCTGCAGTAGATTTAACGTAGACTAATGACACTTGGTACACATATGTATCATGTCAAGACGTACAAAAAAGCTCATAAACTCAACAGGAAGTCCGCCATTTTGAATTGAAAGTTCGAAATTAGTGCAATTTTGGCCATTTCCACATCTCATACTTTAACAAACTCCTCCTAGAGAGTTCATCCGAACAACTTCAAATTTGGTCTGTACCATCTTAAGACATTAAAGATGAAAAATTATTAAAAGAAAAACTTTTTGTCGTAGGGCATGGCCGTGGCGGGGTGGCCTTTTTGTGCGTTTTGCCATCGAAAAACAGGAAGTGGGTGTAACTTGAGTTTACATTGTCCAATTGGCTCGAAACTTTTCAGGATTCATGAGTCCAACCCTGATGACATCTACAGGCCGATATTGGCTCAAAGTCATAGCGCCCCCCCTAGTGGCAACAGGAAGTAGGCCTAAAAGTCAAGGTGCTATACTTTAACGAACTGCTCCTAGAGATTTCATCAGATCAACTTCAAATTTGGTCTGTACCATCTCAACACCTTAAAGATGAAAAGTTATTAAAAGAAAAACTTTCCGTCAAACGGTGTGGGCGTGGCGGCCATTTTGAGCATTTATCGATGAACGAAGAAGTTGTTGTAACTTTAGTGTATATTGTCATATCTGCCCAAAATTTCTCACGTTTGACAAGGGTCCAAGCCTGATGACATCTGTAGGCCAAAATTGACTTTTGGTCATAGCGCCCCCCGCTGGCAACAGGAAATCCACCTTACATGACAAACATCATCCGATTTACATGAAACTTATAATGTGTGGTCCACATGTGATATTGTCAACCAACTGGATTTGAATTGGTAAATGTAGAACATCCTTTGTTGAGGATGTGGCTGTAGGTGTGGCTCGGCTCACGTGATGCAAACAGCTTGACAGAGCCTGAAAAACACAACTTTGGTTAATATAAATACACGTTAACATAAACATTGTACATCAACATTTGTTCAGAACTGTGGTGGCCTTTATCAGTATAAAGTAAAGCCCAACTTACTTAAGAAAGTAGAAAGGAGTGTGCACTCAAAACCTAGTTCAAGTCAGGCCAGGTTCTCAGGACGTTGGTTCTATACAGCACTTTGGATCTACACCATGTGTCTAACACTATGTGTAACCTACTTGTTTCTGGCTCTGCCCCTGTTGTTTTGCTTCACCCTTTCCATTTCAATCTCTCCTATCTGTTTCACTTTCCTCTCTTCTTATCTCTGATAGCACGTTATGGCTGGTTAGACAGTGATGGGAACTAGGCCAATGCTTTCTGATTCAAACAGCGGGAAGCAGCCCTATAATTTACATATGTATTCTAACTTGCGCACACGCGTATACACAGATCAAAGTATCATACGATGGGAAAGCTTTCAACATTTACCACACATAGCACTTTTGGATCCCCAATTATTCAAAATGATACAATGTTATGCATGTAGAAATGACATTTCTTGCAGGAATGCAAAACTGTTTCACAAGATGTCCTGACCAGCGCCGGCTTTCTTTAAGCTGACATCTGAGAGGGAGAGAAGAGGCATGCACATAATACACACAAACACACACTGCAAGCAGAGCCCACCACGTCATACAAAATGGCATTCTCACACACTCCCCAGACATGGGAGATTAGGCTTCTGCCAAAAATATTGACTATTGGATTTCACAGTATAAGTATCATTCTGTGCCTAGCAACTCTTTCGCTCCTTGTCTTATTCTATCCTTCTCTCAGTCTAACTGTCTTTGGCTTTTTCTTCCCCTCTCACAGACACAGACACAGCATGCCCTTTACCACTTTCTACCTCAATTCATTCCAATTAGAACATATTGACGGGGGCTTGCTGCTACACACTGCAGTTAAGGAATGGGTTGGGGATTTTTTTTTTTTAGAAGTCCCTGCAAAATGATGACTTTTATTCCTTACTAAAAACCACACTTTACTTTAAGACATCCAAAATGTTTTCATGCTGTTGTACATGAGAAAGTGGCAGCCGTGGCCTATTTGCATTTGGTATTCACAGTCAATGGGGAACCTAAGGATTTCACTCTTTAAACCGCATGCAAGCTGTTGAGTTTACACTTTTCAGTTTCTCTGCAGTTGTTCCATTACTTTAACAAAGGTTAATTTATTTAAAGGAGACCGGTTTTGTGCAGGAGACTGGCATTTTTCCTAGTGCAAGTCAATAGGGATCCAAAAACGTTTGACCAAACTAGATGTAAATGTTTTCCAGATTGATCGAGTCACAGTTGCCTACTCCTAATTCATGCTGAAGTGATAATTCCTGCTGATACTTCTCATGTTGTTGGGAAACGACATTAGCCAGTCAACACAAATACCAATCATTTTGTACATTAATTTAACATAACAATGTGTGCATAAAAATACCTAGATGGAAACCCCTCAAAAATCTGAAAAGAACGTTTTTAATGGCTGAGGTAGAAAAGTTGGCATGTCAAAAAAGAGAAGATGTGATAAAAGCTGACAAAAAGATTTTTTTACTAGACCTTGATGTTGTGTTACCTACCTCTTTTTCTTCTAGTGCAGACAAAACATTCATATCACGCTGCCACTTATCGTTACAGGCCTCCACTACACCAGAAAGCCTGATTTGATTCAGACTTTACAGCAATAGCAGACACTTGTGAGCCAGCTTTGAAATCCAGCAGATGTGCCTTTCAGCCGCCACACACCCACGTCTTATAATAAGCTCTCAGTCAATCAATTTAAGGGTGAAAGGTGTGTTTTCGTTTTCAGTAGGGGGCACACTATTTTGTTTGTGTTGAGATTTCAGATCCCTTTTAAAAACAGCACAGGTAATTAAAGATTGTATCCATTTTCCACCTAAACAATCACATAGGCATCCATGCAACCATGTTTTGGGGGGATTTAATCACACTCAAAATGATGCTGTTATTGTTGCAACGATGAATTAGCAATGCCTGATATTTTTTGAAGTTACTGGGTTGTGTTTGGACTCAAAACATTTCGGCAGTGCTCTTTTACCTGCACTTTTCTCTTCTTTTTTTATGTGGCAGAATATCCCTTTAAATCAGGTTTTGGTCAGGTTTTCCACTAAGCTGGTTAATGTGTGCCTCATGTGTTTTTCTTGTTTGTTTGTTTGTGTGCGTGTTGTTTGTTGCCTGCTAATGTGTGAAAACCACTTGTTTTCTTTAGCCGTAACCCCTTGCTGAGCACAGGGCGAAAAGGACACACACACAAACACACACCCACACTCCCACTCTCACACTGTCACGCTCATCTGTTTTTCCTGCATCTCTTCTCTCAGCAGGACTCCTCTCTTCGTCCATCGCCTGTCATTATCTTATCCCTTACCGATGACTGAGTGGAGCATGCCTGCATATGTGTGTGTGTGAGAGAGTGATAAAGAAAATGAAAGAGTTAACACAGACACTGTGATATCTCTCTCTCTCTATTAATGTCCATCAGAGCTGTGTGTTCTCCTTTACACCGTCTGCTTCTATTAACATGATAGTCACTTCATCAACACTTAGTTTATAGTATATTTATGCCTTTTCTTCTCTTCAAGTCTGTTTGTTTTCCAGGCAGTGGGTCAAACTGCAATTCTCTATCCTCAGGGCTTCCCAGTGCAACCAAAGCCTTCTCCTGCAGGCCACTAAGCGACTGCACTGGAGCATTGCCTTGCTCAAAGGTAATTAAAGGGTAATTGTTCACTTTACCCGCTCACATTTTCCCAGCCGGGCCCGGGAGTCTAATATTAATGGCCAAGCAGACTAACGTTTTGCTCAAAGTAAAAGATAAGGACAGGAATATTTCTTTAAAGCTGCAATTTGGTTATGGTTTTGGTAAGAAGTGTAGCAGACACTCGTCTCTTTGGTCGAAAGTTCAATTCAAACAGAAGTACACATATTTACACAATTCATTTACACACATAAAAAACAATCCAAAAGAACAATTATGAAGATGTTAGAAAGAGTTTCAATACACACAGATTAGTAGCAGTGGCATGTCCATCACCATAAGGGCACATTTATCAGTTTACAGAAGGTAAACTGACCATTTATTGTACTGTGGCTGTTCACAATTCCAATGGCTTCTTAAAACTAGACTTCATTTGTCTTTCATACAGGCGAGCTAAAACACATTCCTGATGGCAGCAGCTAAAGGTTGTCATACTGTAGAGGGCATGAGTTCTGCTTTAGTGTTTGAGCCAATAATTGTAGAGCCGACATTCAAGAACACCTTGCAGTTACTTTTTGTCCTTTTGACAAGAGGATGTAAACCAGCATTTGAATGCAAAAGTTAAAAGAAAAGTTTATTGAGCGTGTCTTTTTTTAACAGGGCTGGTATAGTATTCTCCATTAACATTAAATGTTCATGACTAAATAGGCAACAATCAAAGTTAAAAATAATCTTTAGGTATTATTTATTAAGGCGTTAACACTCAAAAACTTTGATTTGATCAGATTTAATTGACAGCATCCAAACAAACCATCAACTGTCCGCAAAACGGTCATATTTTGTGGACTAAATTTAACCGTAAAGTCCGCCGAAACGACCGGCAGCTCGCTGTGCTTTGTACCCGGCTCAAAGTCACCTATTTTCGGGTAACTGGACCACCAACTACCACTGATACAACGGAGGTCTGTAGCCGGCGTCACGGACCACCCGGCGTCACGTGACCAGCCGGCGGTCTCCTAATTTCGTAGGATATCATATGTTTTGGTGTGCATACATTTTCGTACGATATCATATAGACTCGTTTATGAAAATGCGTTGTACATTCTAATGCAAATGTTGCTAAAACCTACAGAAATGCAGATATCATGTGGAATAACACAAACTGGTTTAACCTTGGCAGAAAATAGCGTGTTCATGTAGGATCCCATCACTTATAGTTGGAAGCTGTTTGAGAACATTGTTTTTCAGGGCTTTTAAGCATCTCAGTGTCATACCGAGCTGCGATCCCATGCTTTATGATTGCAGTCTCGCAGCAGGCGATAACCGCTGCCTGTTACAGATTCCTCCCTCCAGTAAATCCACGTTTTGTGCCATGTGTTGTGCACTACAAGCGAGGTCATGCAGGACACTCTGTCTGTTCATCTGTTCGTTTTATTTTCATTGCTGTTCCCACATCATGAGCTCCAATTATGATTGCTCAGTGTGGGCATCCTAACCACTTTACAGGAAGTGTAAAGCAGAAGAGAAAGGAAGTGGGATCGGATGTTCTCACATAGTAGATCATCGCCAGCAGTAAATAATTGCACCATGGAAACGAAAAGAAAGGCAAAAAAAAAAAAAGTTGGCAGTGTTGCAGATCTGATCTTCTGAGGAAACTAGAAATTAAACAAACGTGACGCCACAAATGGCCGTTGATTTGATTTTCAGTGATATGTGAAATCGGCAAACTTGTTTATTTCTGTTGTCATTTGCAGCCCAAACCGTAATGTTGAAAGATATACTGTATAGTTAAACACGGTGGTCCTACCTATCTTATGTTTCTGCTGTGCTTATTTTTAGTGCTGTCAGTTAAACGCATTATTAACGGCGTTAACGCAAACCCATTTTAACGGCGTCAATTTTTTTATTGCGAGATTAACGTTCTTTTTGGCCTAGCAAACTTGTGAAAGCATGTGAAAAACTAGTTTTTTTCCTTTTTTCCATGCTGTTGCAACAACTAGTAATGTTAGAAAAACTACAACACCACACCGGATCTAGCTAGACCGGAAACATAACAACAGACACGCTGCACACACTTGTTTGGGCTTGCAAGTCGGCCAAAGAGTAGTAGGCTAACGTTACGTTTTGAGTGGATGGCGAGTGTGAGACGCCGAAATGGATGCCAATAAAATTCTGAATGGAAAGTTTACTTTTAAAAAGTTGCCAAATGGTTCCATTGACAAGACCAAAGTGATCTGTGTGTTTTGTCGTTGTGAACTGAGCTATCATCGCAGCACGTCCAGTCTGAAATACCACTTGATGGCCAAGCACACAGCTCTTCTCCGCCTCCTCGTCAAAGCCAGGCGACAAAAGCACAAAGCAAGCCGATCCACTATTCCATGTTGATAAGAGCATTAAAATGAGAAAAAATAATTGGACAAAAAGAAATCTAGGAACATTTAGAATAGATAAAAATGTGCGATTAATTGCGAGTTAACTATGACATTAATGTGATTAAATATTTTTATCGTTTGACAGCACTACTTATTTTATATACTGTGTTGCTTTGCTAGCGTCTTCAATAAACCAAATCTAGTGTTACGAACAGCAACATCTCACCACTATTCAGACTGACTGCTAGTTTGGGTGGTTTCATTTTCTTTAGTCTGTGGCTCAACAGGTAAATTAGCTCTCCAACCTAACGTTAGTGAAAGTGTTGAGATAGGAAAACATCAATCATGTATTTTAGATGAACGGGGTGAGAGTATATCCAGTTGTTCCTTGTCCTTGTTTGCTCAGCGCCGTTAAATTGTTTGTAGTGGACTCAGGGATTTTTGACCCAGAAGTAATTGTAAACAAACATTGTGATTGGGTCTATACAGTAGATTTGTATTGAGAAGATACTCTATGTATCTACTAGGGCTGCACAATTGACAATTGTCATCGCAATATGAATCTGCGCAATGAACACATTGTGAAAGGCTGTGACATATCGCGAAAGACACTTTGTTTGTTGTATTTAGGCAGAATACTGAAAGCAGAAGAAATGCAGAACTGAGTACACTTTAATATCTATAGTATCTAAGTATTATCATTATCGCGATATTCAACAACGTTATTGCAAATCGCATATTTTCCCCATATGCAGCCCTAGTATCTACTCTAAAGACATAACTCGTGATCACTGAAAACTTGTGTGGCAAATGTGTGCACATACAGTAACCCTCTGGATCCAACCCTGTGGTTTTGTTTATTCTTTAATTAGAGAATTGTGTCTTTTATCAAGAAGGGCTTCAGTGTGGGATGCCATGGCAACACATAAATGAGGTGATGAATCAGACGGACACTCTTGAGGTTCACAGCTTGAGCAACTAACAGCAAGACAACACCAAATTGACACACACACACACACACACACACACACACACACACACACACACACACACACACACACACACGCACACTAACACATGCATAAATATACTTCTCAAGAACAACAAACAGCAAGACATATCAGGGTCAAAATCAACATTCACTCTCGGAAGGGCAGGAGAGAGACAGAGTGAGGAAGAGAAAAAGACCGAGGCAGAAATATAAGAAAAACAAACAAGGAGGGGTAAAATAAAAGCTGCCCAGTGCTTAAATACATATAAATGATCTAGTTTAAAGGATCGAAATATCATGGATGCTGCACTGTTTTTGCATTTGCATATGTGTCTGTGTGTGCGATTGTGTATGTGCTCTTAATAGATGTATAATTCAGTGGAGGTAGGTTGTTCGTGTGACTCATGACCATAATCAATCACAGCTGCATCCAGGGGAATGATTGGAGGATTAATTTGAATATGTGAATATAACAGCATGTCTTTCAAGTCAGCAAAGAGACAAAGAAGGGGTGGGAGAGGTTTCATCTAAAAGATTGGTTGCATTTGTTCATGGATCAGAACCCGTATTATCTTAAAGAATAAGAGATGATTGGTGTTGCTCAGATCGTCGACAGCTAATTACATTATTTTTCAGACAGAGATTTTTCTCAAAGAACCTTAAACCAGAAAGACTATTTGTACTTTGTGTAATTTGAACAAAAATTGAAGTTTAAAGTCTCACAACAATTACAGAGAAGCAGTTATTTGTGATGCAAATCAGAGTTCTCTGGCTCCCTTCAACAATGCTTATAGATATATGTTAGGGGTGGGGGAAAAAATTGATACAGCATAGTATTGCAATGTTTTCCGTGGCAATACTGTATCCATACACAGATGCCAAGTATCGATCTTTTATTATATATGTGTCGGTCAGTTTGTCTGCTTGACAATCCCATTTTGCAGCAATAAAATTGAAGTCAGATGAACAAACAGAAATTTATCTTTTTGGATAAAACAGATGTCGACAAAGTTTCCTTTTGGGGACATGATTTAAAACTGGGAAAAATTTGAAGTTGGAAAAAAGGTAATACATTGCAATATATTGCTGGATATTGCAATATGTTTAAAATCGCAATAATATCGTATCGTGACATAGGTATCGTGATGATATCGTATCGTGAGGCCTCTGGTGATTCTCACCCCTAATATATGTATAAAAAGAGAAAATCATACAAGTTAAAAATGAGAATCTAAGACATAAAATAGTGCAGAAGTTTAATATATATATATATATATATATATATATATATATATATATATATATATATATATATATATATAAGGTAGACAGCTCTTGAGGCAGACAGCTGTACAGCAATTGCAAAATGAATAAAGTGCAATGTAAACAGTAATGCAGATTTATGCATGCACCCAGCACATTGAGGGTTATGTTAAGGACAAGATGCTTCTGTTTGCACAGAGTATTTAAGTCAACTGTTCCTAGTTCCAATAAGGCAGCTCCCAATGGAGCACAGTTAATTGCCACTTGAGATGACTCAAGTGAGAGTGCAAATTAGATGAAACTGTTCAGCTGACCTCAACTTCAATGAATTTTTGAGGGTCAGTAATCCAAGCTGATGGCATTATGTTAACAGCTTTGAAGAATCTAATAGATCCCTCGTGGATTCAAGATTTGTCTTCAGGTGATCAGTAACCTATTATGTATTTGCTTTTAATAACAGAGTTTCAACCATGTGCATATTGTTTCTACTCACTTAAGTGGATTGGTGCATTCCCTTTGGGTGACAATTAGCTCACAACAGGCGCTTGTATTCCGGGCTCAGGGGACAATTAGCGAGCAGTGAGTTAGCGATTTGTCATGTTTGCAACACAATAGCACAACACAACCACCCACTGTGGAATTGGGTGAGTTATGAAGCTGCCATGTAGATCCTCATGAGCAGGCACACTCTCTCTGTCCCTCTCTTTTTCTGACACGCACACAAATAAGTATATAAATAAAAATGGCTAAGTCGGGTGCACGCGCCGGCTACAGGCCACTGATCAGATGACAAGCCAATTCAAAATCATTAGAGCGCTCCTCTGTGCAAAAGTCCAGACCCTCAAGATTGCTTTATTAAATATAAATAGAGAAAGACGTGGGTTGTAGAAATGTGTCAGCAATTTCTATTATTGTATTCCATTAAAATGCGTCTTTTTGTCTATTTTCTGTAAGACAGAATATTCCAGCAAAGTGTCAAACTGATTAGCGTTCATTCTCTGCAGCCAGTGTCTGTGAGAAAATGTCACACTGCCACTGCTAGAGGTAAAGTGCCAGAATTGCATGGGTGTCAATTGGAAAATCGAATCCGAAAGTTGATGTTGTTTTCAAGTCTCATGAGGTGTGAGAGAGGTTGTGAAAACATGATGCACATTTTACCTAAAGTCAGCATTTGTCTGATATGCTTTGTGCTTATCTTCTGTAAGCAGTTTTTTTTACACGTGTTACTCAAACCACGGTTGTCTACTTCACAAGCACAGTATGTGTATATGGTGACAGATGGGCGAAGAAATTACCACAGTGAAGTTGTACAGTTTAGTTTGCCTAAGGCCCAGTCATCTAGAATGTAGTCTGGCTCAACGGAAGTACATTTCCAGGATAAAGCCTGACATCCGGAACGTGGATCACGCTCCGGAGGTCCCTCCCCTTCTGTTCTCTGTGAGTTACCGTTCTCAAAATCCCCTTGCTACGGAAAACAACAACAAACTTCAAGCTAGCAAGCTACACGCTGAAAATGGCAAGTTTTGAAGAAAATTTTTATCGTGCAATAAGGCAGACCTGATTGGTCCTTTCAGGGAATGATTGTAAATATTTACAAAGAATATGTTTACTGCATTTACTCTCTAACTGGGATGTTTTGGTAGCCTGGAAATCCAGACCCAAATCTGAAAGATTAAGGGTCTGGCATCGAGTAATGAAAATGGACCAACTCGAGGGGCGGCACCAAGCATGCATTTGAAAATGTCACTGCACGCAATTGGATAACACTACGACCAATCACAACAATACACGGGGTGACGTATCCAGAGCCCCATACGCTTAGTTACCAGCGGAGCTTACTGGTAGATTAAACTGTCGTCATCTGTTTAGCTTGCTTCTGGCCCACCTATATCAGATACACCGATGTGATTGGCTCAGCTCAGCAACAAGGGCATAGTTAATGAGCATCATTACTCAATGCCAGAGTGTCTCGCTGAGCAAATTCAAATTGTGCTCTCGCGAGAACTCTGGATTTCCAGGTTAACGTTTTGGAACCAATATGAGAGGATTGCTGTGGACGAAGTACACACGGCGATACACTGGTAAGAGAAAATTACTTTTTTTTGAATGTATTTTTTTATTGAACAAGTTTTGCAAAGCACCAAAAAGACAAAAACGATAAAAAAACAGGTACAGCATTGAAACAGCACAGGGTGAAGACAGGCAACTAAAAACAATAAGTAATGAGACCAACATTAAAATTAGATAACAAACAGACTAACAAACAAGCAAAGAAAAAAAAAGGGATAAATAAATGAAACAGGAGTTTCAGGGAGCATGTATTGGAAAGCGAACTCTGCATCTGGGATGCTGTATCTAGGCATCTTCACCATGACGCGTGATACTATTCCCCTGCCCCCCTCCAGGCCAAATCCATCAGTCCTGATTTCAACCTCTGGGTCTTAGCAGATCCCAGGTAGTCAAAGAAAGAGTCCCAAATCCTGTAGTCCCAAATCCTGTAGAATGTGAAGGGTTTGTCCTTTAAGGCTGTGGAAAAGGCTTCAAAAGGGATGATGTTTGTCACAGAACACAACCATTGATTTAGGGTTGGGGCTTTATTAGAGATCCACATGAGTAGAATACACTTCCTGGCACTGTGCAGCAGACTATGCACCAGTCTTGTGTTACGAAGATCAGCAGGTAACTCATCAGGCAGACCCAACACACAAGTCCTGGCTCCCAGATGTAAAAAAGGGGGCTTAAAGATCTTATCAAGCTGTTGAGCAATTGTGATCCAAAACTGCTGGATATGGGGGCAGCTCCACAAACAATGAAAAAGTGAGCCAACAGCAGATTGACATTTAGTACAAAGATCTGATATGGCAGGATTCATTCTGTGTCTGACCTCAGGAGTAATATAAAGACGATGTAAAATCTTAAATTGTCTCTGCCAGGCTGAATTAGAAGCTAAGACATTGGATGGCTGGTTACAAAGGGCAGCCCAGTCCTCTGGTTTTATTGTAGTGCCTAGGTCAGATTCCCATTTGCCTTTAACTTTATCAGAGTTGTCCTCCTTGAAGCCGCACAGTATCCCGTAAAGCCGTTTGGTAAAGAATTTAAGCTGTGAATTACCCACCAACAGAGACTCCACAGGAGAGATGACAAGTCCCCCAGAGAACACTTTTAACTTGGACAGGATAAAATTCCGAACCTGCAGATATTTAAGAAAGTCACCATTGGAGACACCAAACTTGTTCTTAACTTGCTGAAATGAGAGGACTGAGCCACCCCGAACCATGTCCCCCACCACCTTGATGCCTCTGCGGCCCCAGTCAGCCAGACCAGCCCGAAGGCGAGGTGGGAAGTTTGGGTTATCATGAAGAGGGGTTAATAGCGAAAGACAATTATTGTTACAGGTTGCGCAGGGGGATTCCAGAAAATTACTTTTAACCATGTATCAGCTAAATGAAATAGCTCACGTTACTGTATTGTATAAACAGTTAACTTCATTTAATATTGTATGTGGCGTTTTCTTTTGCGAATGTTCCACCAAAACAAGTTTCTTCCCCAGACTTTTTTGCAGAGCCACCGTTGCTGCGTCCGGAACATAGCGCGAAAATGATTGTGACTGGTTTAAGGAAATGCTTTTTTCTCCTATCCCAACATGTATGTGTGGTGGAGCCAGACCTTACTCCACAGCGCTCTGGAGATAGGTCTGGCAAAGCGAGACTATCTAGAATTTAACAGTGGGATTCAGTTAGGCTTTTAGGCAGGGACGTGCATTTTGGGCGGCAGGGGCTAAAAGTTAATGAATAATTATTTGAAATTTAAGCAACACCTTAAAGTGCCCATATTATGAAAAAATCACTTTTTCTGGGATTTAGGGTGTTCTTTTGTGTCTCTGGTGCTTCCACACACATACAAACTTTGAAAAAAATCCATCCATGCTGTTTAGAGTGAGATACAGTTTCTGAATGTGTCCTGCCTTCAGTCTCTGGGTGAGCTGTTCAAAATCGGCATGGCTTGTGACGTCACAAGCCGAAACGAGCAGGCTAACCGCAACCATTAGCTCGTAGCGTTAGCATGCTAATGCTAACGCTAGCATGCTAACGCTAGCATGCTACCTCGTTCTCAGTAGCAAAGCACTGCTACAACACACACAAGTTCACCATAATCTACAAAATAACTACTTACATGTGCGCCCTCATTTAGAAGTCTCCCAGCTAATCCTGCCTTGTAACTGACCGAAGTTGTAGAAACAGCCTTTCTTTTACTGTCTATGGAGCTAGCTAGCTGACATGATCTACATCTGAGCTACTGGGCATGTGCAGTGCAATCAAAGATAGTACAGAAGAAGAAGAAGAAAAGAGGTCTCACTCTGTAGCTAAAACAGAGACCAGGTGAAAAGAGGATCTGCAGCAGTGAGAGAGAGCACTGCAGTACAACAAAAATATGGTGTTTTTTGAAAATGAAACCATGTAAACCTATTCTGGTACAACCTTAAAATACAATATGAACCTGAAAATGAGCATAATATGGCTGCTTTAATATATATTAACACAACTCTGACTACCTTACCAATTTATCTAAATTCCCTTACGCAATTGTTTAATAGATTTAATAAATCCTTAACAACAAGACCTTAACAAAATAATCACTTCACACAGATACTTTTTAGTATTTATCAGGTTAATCACAAACAGCAAAGGAAACTCTGCCACAATGTGCATGTTTTCTATACTACTAGTTTCAAGTATATATTTAGAACAAGTGACTGCACCAAGGAGAGGGACATCATTTTGTTTATTTTACAAATGGCAATAAATCATTTTAATTCTTTTGGTGTTATTGGAATAAATAACAGAACAAAAAATCAACAAAAATCTTCACACTAAACTGAAAAAGGCTGTTGCGGATATTTAGTTAATTTACAGGAAAAACACTTATTAAAAGTTATTAGATGAGGAGCCTATGATCCAAGTAATTAAGTTACTGTTTAGTGAAGGCCCCTTTTTTCATGTTGTGGTTAATTCAGAGATTTTGGTCTATTTTGCTTCCATGTCTTCTTTTACTCGAATGGAAATAAAACTTCCAAAATACACATTTAGATGTTATTTGTTTAAGGCTGCATCTGTAGATTTCTTCAAAATTAATCTACATATTTAAACCTAACATTTCAGGGGAAAAGACTTAACTCAATTAAGTAACTTCACTCTCACTGTTTGGCTGTGTGTGTGTGTGTGTGTGTGTGTGTGTGTGTGTGTGTATATATGTGTGTGTGTGTGTCTCTCTCTCTCTCTCTCTCTCTCTCTCTCTCTCTCTCTCTCTCTCTCCCCCCCCCCTGTGTCCCACTCCCTCCCCGTTTTACTGTCTCCCTCTGTCCAAACATTTAGTAGCCCTTGAATCTCGCTCTTTCTATGTTTGGCTTTATCTCCATCGTTCTCTGTCTGGTGATGGATGGCTCAGGGTGAGGGCCTGCGACTTCAGCTGGACAGAAAACAACTGGCTTCACTCTCTTTCCCTCAAACAAAGACAGACACACATACACGGACGGATTGGCCCTTGGGTGGTCCTGTGTGTGTGTGTGTGTGTGGTCAGGCTAGTTATCTGAATGATTGACAGCTGGCATCCAGCTGCCTTACAGTAGATATAAACCACAGACGGAGACAGGGAGCCACACAGACTACTTACTTACTAGCACACCCAACTGTGTTAAGCATCCTGTGTGAGTAACATTAAACAGTGTAAGTCAGGACATTACAGTGCTCCATTTTAAGGAAAATTGAGGGAAGTTGAACAAATGTATTTTGATAAGATCAGTTGTGGAACTCTATTCTCTGAAACTTAAAAGTTTCAAATGTAAGTAGTGTGACCGTGGTTACTGTCATTTTTAATGAAACCAGCCTTTTTCTGTAATAAATTCCAAAAGGATAATATTGACTTAATAACAGAGTTAAATCAGAGTCCTTCACCGTGTGTGTGTGTGTGTGTGTGTGTGTCTCTGTCTGTCTGTCTCTCTTGTGAGGCGTCAGGTGATTGCAATCAGTGCATACTGTACATTCAGTCAATCAATACGTCCATTATGCTGCCTATGTAACCAGGCCATTGGAAGTTCAAGATTGAAGTGTGAAATAGACGCACACACACACACGCACGCACGCACGCACACACACACACACACACACACACACACACACACACACACACACACACACACACACACACACACACACACACACACACACCTGCTGCAGATACACTCTATGGAATCAGTTTAGTCTGACTGCCACTTCTTATAACACATCAGAGCTTTGAGCTGATTGAATCTACAGCAGAACTCTTATCAGCGATTCTTTAAATTCTATTCACATACAAACCCTTCATGCGCTCTTCAACCCCACACACACACACACACACACACACAGATGACTTATGGTAAATCTGAAAAATGCATTATATATCCGCAGAGTTCTGCACAAAGTTCAATGTTCTCCATTCTATATACCAATATTGTGTTTGTATTGGCAAGGAAAACCAATATTGTCTTCCACATAGACATACACATGTTTTATTATCTGGAGACCAAGCCAAACAACACTGTTTGTTTTATAAAATCTTAAATTATACTGTTTAAATTGGAATTTCATTTTTCTTAGGTCCCCAAAGGCCCATTTTGGACGACAACAATGACAGGTCATTTAAATACAACTGCACATGCTTTAAAAAATTGTTCTTTTGGATATTGCACATCAATACTCTCCTGAAATCCCTTTATCATAATTTTTCAGGAATTGACTTTTAAATTAAAGTTGTTTGTAAATGTGCTCACCATAAGCATTCTGTGACATGGCAGTGCATTAAAAATGCTTCCTCGTAAATTCTAACAAAAATATAATTCATGTGACAGTATGTTTCTCTATAAATGTATTGGCTGTTCCAAATTGGTAGTATAAACAATGTTTTAAAGCTTTAGTGCGTAACTTTTTCAAATCAATGAAGCATTTATAGCTATTGCTAGTTTCCAAGGGCTTTTAAACAGTCATAAAAGCAAACATTAAACATTGCCACATTAAAATACATAAAGCACATAAACATACAACAAGACACATCCATCTGTAAACCCTCCCCATCACGCCCCATCCATACCCCACCCACATGTCGTCCCACACACCCCTTCTGTTGCTCTGTTAGTTTGAGAAGCAACAGACTCAAAAACTCAAATTTGGATTTCAATATCTGAATTTTTCCATTTATCTCCAAAGGAATTATATTCTTCACAGCCAACTTGTCTGTTAACTTTACTAGATATAATAATTAGTAACATTTGTGAACCGCAGTATATATGTGGTCTCATAGGAAACGGTGTATGTCTTCGTCAATGCCAATTCTGAACAAAACAAAATTCTATTTAAAAACAGAAAAAGAACCGACTGTAGGAACCCGCCTCAACATAAATCAGGAATGTCCAAGTGGCATTTTACAGTAGGTGTTAGAAGCACATTTGAAAATAAAGTTATTAGTAGTCTGTGACAGATGCAAACTCTGATCTTGCACCACCTCGACCTCCACACCCTTACTTTGCTTTGCCATATAAATGACACACTAGATCCTGCCGAATCTGCAATATGAACGTTATTCCTAGGGACACTGGGCTTGAAGGCAACACTGCTCATGTCCAAAAATGACCTGCATGTCATTGCCCCATAATTTCCCCTATTACAGTATTATAGTTTCTATGTTAAGCCAGAGTCGTTTGTTCAAGGTGAATTTTACCACTGAGAAATAGTTGTCCTACCAGGTTTCAGAAGGGATTTAGAGCCAAGGAGAAGTTTAGTCTATTCAGTGGTAGTGCTGGATTTACACACATCACTGCGCTGGGAGTAAGGGGTTGTGGGGGGTGAGGAGAGGGGGAGAGGGGTGGAGGTTTTCAAATGTCAAGTCCGTGGAGATTAACAAGCTAGTGAGGGAGGACTGAGCTCAATTCGACTCTGCTCTCTAACTCTCCTCCCTCTGCCTCCTCCACTCGAACATCCTCTCTTAAGGACACATGCTGTGTCTTTCCTCCTTCTTTTCACGCTCTAACATCCTCCTTGTCTCTTGCACACGCTCAGAAGCATGCACACATTCTTGTGGCATTCCATTTCTTCTCGCATAGAATATTTTAATACCCATACGGTGTGGGGCTTTCGTGAATGAGAAGGGAAAAAAAAATACATTTTAGAAAGGGGTTAGTGGTGGGAACAGAAACATGCTCTCTCATTGTTATGCATGAAAAGTCTGGCTGACGAGGGAGGGGTGGAAAGACAGACGAGGAATGCACAGCAGAGGCCAGTAGCTGTGTTTTTTTTTTTTTTTTATGCAAATTTATAATCGATTGATAGGAATAATCACAAAGAGCATTTGCGAAGGCTCAGAAGAAACAAAGCAGCACCCACGGGAAACTTACGAACGATGGGAGCAAGGATGTTTATTTTTGTCTAAAGCATTGCTGAGGGAGGAATCAGGAAAGTATAGAGCAGTAGAAGTAATAAAGAAGCCAGATATAATTATTTAATGGAGCAACAATGATAGGTTCCCATCACCCTGAACCTCAATTAGTGCCTCAATGGAGGCTTAATGGGAGTACAGCCGGGAAATAAAATAATTCAGTGTGTGTAGTGTTTAATGATTCTAATCTTCTGATCCAGTCATTGCCTGTAATTGACATTAAGATTATTTTGAACATGTTTAGTCTTTACAATTGAAATGAGGAAAGTCTAAAAGAAAACCAGAACGAAGACAGAGCAATGTGTCATCCATTTCTGCAATAACTTGTGTCCTTGCATGACTCTTCAATATAGTCATCTGTATTTATTAATTTTGTGCTTTCTAACTGTGCATACTAAAACATCTTTGTATGTCTGTTGAAATTATGTTGAAGTGGTGTTTCAAGCCTCACTATAGGTTTCAGTTATCTTGGGGTTTGTTCCCAGCTTTTGCATCAAATTAGCTTCACAGAAGAACAGGGAGCCAGAAGGGATTGTTATAGACAAGGCATGCTTTAGGGCAGCTATATGAGGCTAGCAAATGGGAAATACAAGCCAAGCTTAGCCAAGAATTCCTTGCCAAAGACTCATCATTAAAAGCCTAAGACATGACCTGGAATTAGGTCCAACATTTGGCAGTCTTTGTACTTTAAGTTCTCTCTGCCGCTGGGAGAGGCAGCAGATGAGGCTTTTGAAAAGTAGAATGCTCAGATACACTGAGTGAGCAGCCAAGGATGATCAGCGAGGCTGGGAGACACCCTCGCTCCACTCACTCTCGTCGCTGCTTTGTGTCTTAGCTCCTCCCTATGGGAATGCGAGAAAGAGATGGAGTATGGAGGAATTGAATTATCATTTTTAGTGTAATAATGCAGGTAAAGTAAGCACCTGGATACTGTCTAGTTGTACTAATAATAACTGTGACTGTGCAGCTGTACAATACAAATCTTTGGGTCAACATTTTCCTGAATGAGCCAAGATTCACGTAGAACAGAAACGAAAAAGAAATAAAAAAGCCTCTTGGCTACTTAAGAAACAGCAGGCAAAGTTGCAAGAGTGTTTTCATGATTCATTCATGATTCAGTTT
Source organism: Sander lucioperca (assembly GCF_008315115.2). Taxonomy (NCBI): domain Eukaryota; kingdom Metazoa; phylum Chordata; class Actinopteri; order Perciformes; family Percidae; genus Sander; species Sander lucioperca. The sequence continues at coordinate 29,873,579 of NC_050187.1, forward strand.
AAATGCAAATCCAATACGTATTTTATGAATAAACATGAATAATGTTAGAGCTGTGGATGGAATTATTATTCCTGTAGTTTCCACAGCAGCTCAGTTGTTCCTTTTGCGGTCCCATCAGATCAGCCGACCAATCAGAAAACCAATTCTGAACAAAGGGGTGTTGCCATCTGGTCAGACTTCCACACTGGATACAGGCTCCTCACTCTACTGGAAGTCTCTCCTTTCTCATGAACATCCTCGATGATGGCAGAGCTCAATTGATTTCTGGGTCACAGGCTAAAGTGTGGAGGAGAGGAAGCATAGTTAGCCGAGTGAAAAGCAGCCCCTGCAGAAGCAGTCAACTAGAAGAAATAAGTTACTTGCAAAGATAACTGTAAAATCCTGTAGAATAGCAAAGAAAAAGACAGCAGTTCAGTGTACATCCACTGTAATGTGTACAGCCATGATTCCCTAACCTAAATATGTGATTACATGAAAGCATCTCATTTAAGTGTGAAGATTGATATTGTCCAATTGGGAAGCTACAAAGGGAGCGTGAGCTCATTACTGAATTTCAAAACTGCTTTTAAGTAGTAACATTAGCCAGACAAAAAGCCTGACACGTGTTGCATCGCATATCACTCATATAACCAGGACAATTAGCTAATAATTCATACCACGACAATGACTATATGGAAGACGGGACAGCTTTGTGTGTGTGTGTCTGTGTGTGTGTGTGTCTGTGTGTTCTTGTTTAACTATATTCGTGGGGTCCAAAAACCGGGAATACAGTATACTTGTGGGGTCCGGACAGCTTTGTGGTGCCAAAATGTTGGACCCCACAAGTTTAAAGGGCTGTTTGAGGGTTAAGACTTGGTTTTTTGATTAGGGTTAGAATTAGGTTATGGTTAGGGTGAGGGTAAGGGTTAAGGTTAGGCATTTAGTTGTGATGGTTAAGGTTAGGGTAAGGGGCTAGGGAATGCATTATGTCAATGACCGTTCCCCACAAAGATAGTGCCACGCTCTGTGTGTGTGTGTGTGTGTGTGTGGGAAAGAGAGAGGGAGAGGGTGGAGCACGCACCCTGAGGTCATGAGCTAGAAACCAGGAAGTCTAAAAAAAGAGACAGAAAATAAAGTGGCAGACCCTCATCTCTTTTGTTAGCACCTCTCCTCTCTCGTTTCATTTCTTTTCCTGTCTTCCTTTTTTTTCCCCCATCTCAAGTAATTCCATTTTATCTAACTTCATACTTCTACACCACTGCATTTCAGCAAGAAATATTGTACTTTTTACTGCGCTACATTTATCTGACAGCAGTTAAAAGCTACGTTGCAGATTCAGAGCATTAGTTAGATTATTATTATTGTTTTATTTTTATTATTCCCTGCAGTTTGGACAGTAGTTAAATTTACTCCCACCTGTAGCAGCTGCAATATTAAAGTGATACACATGAATGCATCAATAGCTGTACCACAATAATATAATATATATCATTCTGAAATGGGCCATTCTGCATAATGAGATAATGAGTGCTTTTACTTTTGGTTATCTAAGAATTTTTTAATACAAATACTTCTACCTAAGTAAAGTTTTGAATGCACGACTATTTACTACTTAAGTGAAATATCTGAGATGTTACACTGCTCGGAACAGAATATTGTGTTTACATAAATAAATGTTCTATATTTAGCAATGATGTGTTTACTCATCAGTCTGTTGACATGTTCAACTTTGGAAAGACGCTGACAATAATCTCAAAAACACAGAGACCAGTCACACACACCAGTCACAGTGTGTGTGTGTGTGTGTGTGTGTGTGTGTGTGTGTGTGCGCCAGCTCTTTGAATTGTGGATTCGGCAGTCCTGCAACATCTGCAGCTGTCTATATAACGCTATATAACTGACACAGACAGACACACACACACACACACACACACACACACACACACACACACACACACACACAGACTCTCATTCGTCCAATATGCATGCACACGCATAAAGGCACATATGTACACACACACACAGCTGGAGAGGTCACCAGGGATGTGGGTGGTGGCTTTTAGAGGCACAAGAGATGTTACACAGATGGGGACATGTAAGGCGGCGTGTGTGTCTGTGTGTGGCTTTGAAGTAGCCTAGAAATCTAGACGCACCCTAGCGGCAGCAAATGTAATTTGCAGCCAGGGGGGTCTAGCAACTCTCCTTTGGCTTGTGAGCTGTCTAACAGTTTGACACACAAAGAAAAAAAACTCTGGCTGGGCCAATCACATCGTGTATAGAGTCGGTGGTCTTTCGAATCGGCTTTGGCTGCGACTCTGGAAGACTTGGAGTTAAGCTTTTCTTTGAGAAAAGAAAAAAGACCGGAACTGAAGTCATTCTAAAAAAGGAAGATGTGTTCGGAGTTTTGCCGTTTAATCTATCAACTAGCTTCGCTACCTTCTTCGTTGCTCTGCGTGGTTGTAGTGCTATCCTATTGCGTGCAGAGGGAATTTGAAAGACGACCGTTTATCCCGCCCCTCGGATTGAGCCCTGTCAATGGTGAGTTCCCAGACCAACATCTTGATGTGTGTCTGGCTAGCTTTGAAGTGAACATTAACTGGAAACTCGAGCTGCTTTGAAAAACACACACACACACACACACACACACACACACACACACACACACACACACACACACACAGACTTCAATGATTCTGGCTATACAAAAACTGTGTGTGTAAACTGCCTCAAGATGCTTACAACCACACACCCGTCGACACACACATCACCATTCTCTCATAAACAGGAGTATTTTCCTCTTTTCAAACACACACTGATTATTTATCTTGTGCTTTTATCTCACACACATCTACTCCTAGCACATACATGTTAGACCTTTATTCTTTTGTGGCCTGCTGTCATGTTAAATGGCTGGTAGCAACAGCAGGTATGTTAAGGCCAAGCCACTGTTTGCCACCAGACTGCCTGTTCGCATTGGAAACCCAGAAATATGACACAAACAGACGTGGTGGCTTTGGAGGTGGAAGAGGAGGGCAGACTGAAACAGACAGCCCTCCCTCTCTCTCTCTCTCTCTCTCTCTCTCTCTCTCTCTCTCTCTCTCTCTCTCTCTCTCTCTCTCTCTCTCTCTCTGTGTGCGTCTTTGTGTGTTGTATGAGAGTCGCAGTCTCTGTGTATCAATCAAATGGTTAACTAGTATGAGTTTATTAGCTCATAAAACGTAAGTGCTGTAAATGTTAGAGCTTTCTTTTTTTTGTCATAAAACCTACTTCACTGGAGTGCTTACAGGTATCATCAGTGTAAATACATGTTCTGCAGTCTAACCGTGCAATTAACACATTTGTTTGATTGCTGCATACTGTTAGCCCACGTACTCAAAGCTCAGACAATCAATTTTCACTTATAAGATAAACACGTCCAGTTAAGAGCCACACTTCAGCCGTTACTCTGACTGATTTTTTTCCTTCCAATTTTTCCTTGTGTTTCTTCCTCTTCCTTGAAAACAACCCAACATGCCTCAGACTGCACTACAGCTACAGAATTGTCATTGACAAGATGATTAAGTTATTTATTCATGCATGCATCTACACTGATTATCTTGTTCAGGTTGTGATTATATCCCAGCATGCACTTGGCAAGAGGTTGAGTACACCCTGAACATGTTGCCAGTTCATCACAGCAACAATGGTTATTTAAAATCTTACTACTGTTTTACACTATTGGCCTAATACTTTTTTTCTTTGGTCTCATTAGTTCCTTTTTAGGCCTAATTAATTGGACTCTACCATAATGTCTGCTGGTAAACATATGACAATTATGATCCTTAATACTTCAATTACTAGCCAATGAGGACAATACTCTGCTTTATTTATGCAAATTAAGCTCGTCTGAATATGGCAGCCTAACTGAAATTCCAACTTTCGTGAATAAAGTAGCACATTTCTGAAGGTTTTCAGGCATTTCAGTAAATGCTGAAATGCTCAGCTGATATCTGCGATTTGTTTGGCAGAGGGAGATAGGAAGATTCAAACTTTAGCCTTCAGCGCTTTTTTTTCTTCTTCATTGATTCAAATCCAGCATCTAACGAGTACCAAATTTATCTTCTGCACAGGAAGGGATATTAAGCTGACCATCTACTGATATATTTTACCACTTTCTTACAATACTGTTCATCACTAATAGCCATTATTATAATACGACACACATGATCTTTAAGTTAAAATCAGACTGCATTGTGAGCTGAATTAAGTTCCCACTTTTTTAGGTGGCAGTTTAAAGTTTCTTCCTCTTAAGTATAAATATAGACCCAATATGTAAGTGTGAAAAAATGATGTAAGGAGTCAACTAGTTGGTTCAAATCTGAGGCCCAGTGGTTGAGTCATGAGGTTTTACTGTAAAAGCTAGTGGTGTTCACTGGAAGCACAGTCAAGTTGTGGTGAATGGTTTCATAAGAGCATTTTGGTCTTTCAACAACTATTTTGGTGTATCAGCTAAAATGAAATTGAAGTGTCAACTGATGTGTAAGATGTGAAAGGATGTGAATTATAAGCTGAAGTTAAAGTAAAGTGGGAAAAATAAGAAGAGACAAAGTCATAAAGAGAGGAGAGGAGAGGAGGGGAGGTGACAAGTAGAGGGACAAGTAGGAGAGAAAGCAAGAGAGGAGAAGAGGAGACTCACTGAGATTTCTATTTTAAACCGTCAGGAGACTGTAGCAGGGCTACAGATTAGGTGTCCCTAAAGAACCGCGTGTCTAACAGTAGTTCTGCATTACATTAATTAATTTGCATGCAAGTTTTATTTATATTTATACCGTGTATTCTCCGTGTAAATTCATGGACTGAACCGAGACGCCCGTACCGTTTTCGGTTCAATACGAATACATGTACTGTTCCACCCCTAGTGTGTATATATACATACATTAAACTTAAGTTAACCCTTCAGAGAGGAGAGACTAGGTTGTGTTTCCACTGTTGTGATAACCTGAAATGAGAAGCTGTGGACTAAACATAGCATGAACACTGTACATCTCACAGAGCACATCTGTCATTAACTGCTTACAAATGTGCCCAGGACACAGAAACACCTGTTCACACTGTTCTTGCAAAGTTGCCTGCTTATCTCATTACCTGTCTGACTGTGAGGGCTTTGCTAACAGCCTGTAGAAACGTTTTAATTCTGTGCAGCGATTAGTTACAACTGACACCAAATTTCAAGACATCAACATCAAGCTTATGATGCAACTTTGCCTCTTAAAATGTACCAAGGAAAACATTGTTTGCTTTAATAATTAACCACAAATAACACAACACTCTCTTCAGCTAGAAAGACATCACATACCCTGTTGTTCCATTTTCAACTTCATCATTTTATACAATTATGGATTTGATTTTCTCAAAGGAATTTGTCGACATTTTCCAAGTGTGAATAAATTCAGACCCCCACCTGTAATGATCATGAATTATCAGATAAATATACATTATTTGACCTCACAAAAGCCCTCATTAATGCTCCTTCCCAAAAGCGGTTTATGACTTTAGGTTGTAAAGAGTTGAGTTTCACTATATCCCTGATTCTGAATTTGATTTTGTGAAACAAACATACCTCCCAGTGGGGTTATGGTGGATTATAAATGTTGCTTATACTCCATCGACAAGTCAAACTACGAGAAAATAAATCTTTAAATATACTTAAATATTTATTTGACCAAATACATTCCAGCTCAGTGTTTAAAAACAACACAAAAAGGGCAGTAAGATATACATGCAAATGTATGCCGGACCACAGGACCACCGCTGGTAGGTAAGGGAAACATTTTATAGCTTTCTGTTAAGGGAGAGATATGGTTATTCTACTGCTGCTGCTGAAATCTGCTGAACCATAAAATGATGAAATAAGAAGTGAATACTGAAATATGCTGAGCTAGCCTGGCCAGCGTTTGATTCCTTCCACCGCACAGACATCATATTATATCATCAGCAAATCCTTGTATTGGATCAAGTCACGCTAGCTGCAATCATCCCTGGAGTCAATCACTTTCATTCATAATCAATTCAAAATGTAAACAGGAACTCTGCTCGTAGAAAAACATTTATTCTCAGTCAAGTGTTATTATATTGTGTATAAGTTTATGGTGGAAGTAAGTCCAACTGAAAGAGAATTTCTGGATTTATCATCATGCAATTGCTGCTTAACATCCAAACCAAAAACGACATGCTGTGTTCTTGAGTTTGCACGGCAAATTAAGACACAAGGATATAGTTTTCCACGTTTTCCATTTGATTATGAGCTATAAATCTTCTTTTTTTAATGTCTTGCTTTGAGCATAATGGGTTTATTTCTCCAATGTGTTTTTGTGTGATTTTGTCCTTAGTAAGTGAACTTCCAGGACGCTACCTGCCCTACATCCTCGCTGCCCTCTTGTCATGTCAATCAAATGATTTCACATCTTTCTATTTCCCTACTCATAAATCGGAGCAGCTGTTGTGCTTGCCCTGAATAACCCATGCATGACTCCTTCCTAACCAAAACCATACGCACATGCAAACAAAGCCTTCCTAACTGGAAACGTAACAGGAGCACCACCAAATGCACAAGGTTTGCACCCGCAGGGCAAAGAGCAGAGAGGACAATGAGGAACAGACACAGTTATCATCGGTGTGTGTGTATGCATGATGGCGGCGGTGGCAGAGAGGATAATTTGGCATTCATTAAACCTCCCTCCAGTGACCTCACGCCCTCGTTCAAGCTTCCCTGAAAACAGTCCATATCCACCAAATGATGTATGATTACCGTCACCGGTCATAACCTCGGTCAAAATTTAGTTCACCTGTGCAGAAGGGAAATCAGGCCAGGGATGTGCAGCTGTGGCTGTCTCATTTGGCAGGAGTTACTTGCTCCCTGAAAGCCTGTGATTTCGTAGAAAAGGCTGTCTGAAAAGAAAAAGAAAAAAAGAAAAGAAAAAGTCAGGGGAAAAAGGAGAGTGAAAGAAGGAAGGAAGAAATCCAGACATGAGACACAGGCTCAGAGGCTGGGTTTACACATACTGGAGATTTCTGTTCATAAACCGATAATCTGTGACACTTCTTGTGGCACTGATCCCAGGCATCCAAGGCACTATTATTATTATTATTATTATTATACTGTATATAGAGGTACCAGGCTTTTCTTTGTTTGTCCATAGCAACATAGACGCGTTTTCTGATCTGACGACTCTGTCGGCAGGACGACATCATTTGTGTGTGCCTTCCAAAACTGTTACAAATCCTATTTTGTTAAAGTGAGGGGACCTTTGTCATCTTAGTTACAATAATAAACATGTGGTTAAGGTTAGGGAAACATCATGGTCATGATTTAAAAAACAAAAAACAACAAAAAAAAAAAAAAGTTGACTGTCGGTTTGAAACAGGAAATCTAACAGTGATCTCCCGTGTTAAAGTCCAATATCTTGTCAAAAAATTGCTCAAAACATTAATGCAAGGGTGAGCTGGTTATTTTACTGTTTGTTTTGTTAAATTAATAACTTGATGTTGTGCAAACCAGATCTTAATGCACAAATGAATTTTGTGGATAATTACTGAAGTCATTGCAAGTTTCCACTGACTCCATCCAAATAAGGTTGCGCTCTAATTATGAAAAACATGACACTGACATGCTTGTCAACCATAAAACAGAAAATCACTGCTCAAATAAGAAAACTGCTGCAGATAGTCTTTTGTTATTCATGCAACTTGATGATAGGTCACGGTGAGATTTTTCCAATGCAGCTACTATACCTAAAAGATTTTAAGTGTCTTTAAAAGTGGCATTCTAAAACATTAACTTACAATGTCAAGTTTTGTCAGTTATAGGTAACTTCAGTCATAGGCAGCAATGGAAAATGGGCAAAGTGTAGCATATGAAACAGCATTTAAAAAGAGTGTGACTCACGATGGACATGTAATCGATGCAGCAGAACCATATATTTCCCACAGCTCCCCTTGAAGCCACAAAATGCCTTACACAACTTTTTTCACATATGCATTAGTACTCCTCCACACCTGTTAACGCATTTTGATGAGTAAAATCGGTGGAGTTCACCTTTAAAATAACTTTATTCATAGCCTCTGGGGAGTGTGGAGAGTCATTAGAGGGGTACTCCAGCAATTTACTATTGCACTTCCATATCCCCACACCTCCAATTTGTAATGCAAAAAATATTAACCTTGATAACAACATCAGGGTTATTTTTTCAAATGTTGAAAAGCTCCCTTAAGAGCCATGGAAGACATTACACAGCTGTTTTCAGTACTACTACTCATGGCAAATAAACTGAACTTAATGTGTAAAATCAGTGCACTACCCTTTTATGGGTAACGTGAGAGATCACAACACAGGCTTAGGTTAAGTGTGTAGCTTCCAACAAAAATGATTTACAACACAGTGCAAGAGCTTAGACAAGATGTTTGCATACACAGTCTTAAAGTTGTTGTCCGTACGATTTGAGTTAGGTTTTTTCTAGCTGCAGCTTTGGCGGTAAGATGTAATTGCAGGCAGGTGTCGACTGTGTGACGTTGGTAGATTGGCAGCTCTAGCCTGCGCGATGCTTTCACATGCTCCAGTCCACACTGATTACAGTTTAGTCTAAGATGAGCTAATACATCCATGAAGATACGGGCCGTGTCGGGACAAACGCAGCAGTGGAGATGCTAGCGCCGGGGAGGCAGCGGCTAGCTAAAGTGGCTAATCGTGCTAACACGGTCAAGCTAGCGGGATTACTTATCGAGGCTATTGCGGCGGCGTGATGTTTTCCATAGTCAAGCCGTCTTGTCTGCATTAGCACTGTTGTCCGTATTAGCATGGTTATCCACGTAGCGATAGCATTCAGTCTAACCAATGTGACACAAACACCCTACTAGCCACTGAGGCAGAATGTGATATAACCTTAGCTGATGAAGTATAGAGGGAGGAAGAGCGGCCAGCACGCACCGCTTTCCCCTTATTCGCCTCACCCGGGGAGGAAAGGGCTTAACATCCCCTCCGCCCCGAGTGTGGCATCTCACTGCTAACGGTATTAGCTGACACAACATGGCTAACAGTGCTAACATCTGAACCAACCTGAGCATCAGAAAGTGCAGGGGAGAAAAACTCTTGAGGCCATACAAAATATATGCCCTTTATTGATAAAATAAGGGGGTTGTTTGTGGTGCTGCTGCCTTCTCCCGAAGGTTAGTGGCACAAGCCGGCCCGAAGTGGGAGTGGGTGAGCAGTTATCCCCGAAGCTTTCCGCGGGCTAGCGGCGCTGCCGAACCCCCTGGCAGCGCCCTGACTAGTGCGGGCGGAGATGAGAGCCCAGCTGCTCTGAGGCTTTACGGCTGGCTTCAAGCCTGGCTATCATTCCCTGAATGTTCCTCCCGAAAGCGACTCTGAAAGAGAGTGGTTTACAGTACAGAGTACAGGAGTACAGACCAAGTGTCAGGTGTCGGTATCCCACCTGAGCTGCACACAGACTGGCTGCAGTCGATGGCAGAGGTTGACATATGATCTCAGCTGGCATCAGCTCGGTCTTCTTGTGTTTCTTGGTCTTCTGTGGTCTTCTTCCCTGTTTACAAATGGTCTATAAATAGATTGTCTTAATAGATTAAAAAAATTGCATCACTTCAACAATTAAGGCAGGGTTCGGGATACATCCAGCCTATCCTTATGGCAGTCTAAAGACCAGCATGTAGTAGATGTCTCCTCAGAATACATATGATGGGAATAGACATTTCAGAAATGCTTTTACTAACCTATTTTTCAACCTAAAATTGCAAAAAGAGATGATGTAAAAATATGCGAAACCCTCATTTAGAAGTGACTCATACAGCAGGGAATGACAATGTCATCCTTTCTGTGACTCCTTAGACTTTAGTGACAAGGTCTACATTTATATTAGTGAGCTTGTTTGGCATAATTCCAACATCCATTTTTCAATGTCCATAGCTTGTACATGTCCTTCTGGGTAAAGTTTTCTATCCCATGTAATGAAGTTGAAAATGCCCACCATGGGAATGAGGTCAATCTTACATTGCCTCCAGTGTGCATCTCGGACGTGTGATAATTAGATTTTTCACTTAACATACTTAGACACAAGAAAGCCACTGTTTAGATGCACATACATGCAGTACCTTGTATGTCCTGCTACATGTAAACGTCTTGATCTCAGCTGGCATCAGCTCGGTCTTCTTGTGGGTGTGGGAGTTTATTTTTTTGTTTATTTTTATTTGGACTCGAAGTTGAATGGTCTTCTTTCTTTGTGTCTTTGCATCTTTCCTTTTCGGAAGTTCCCAATTTCTGAGTACAATGGAACGCAACATACTCGGCAGTGAAAAGCTCCACCTGGGGCCGAAGGGGGAAACCAACCCATGCTGACTGATGTAATTAGCATCACTAACTATGCGCGCTATTTAAATTTGGGGCAGGAAAGTCGCCACAGACACTCAGATTGTATTGCTTGACAAAGCAGCAAATACAAGTGCTTTCAACATTGTTTTAACTCACTTATTTATGGATAGGTAGTTTCTAGACAATCAGCTACATGAAAATCTTACGGACAATAACTTTAACTGCCTGCACAAACAATTCTGTAACATTTACATTTACGCAGCATGTAAAACCCCTAACATTGCATAGATTACTGTTAGGATCATCGTTTTCACACAGAGATAGCTGTTAAAGTGTTTCTTCACAGCAATATGGATAGCCAAATGGAAAGTGAATGGGACCTTAACCAGAGTATATGGAAAGTTGCTGCCTTGCTTTATACATGCAGTCATAGCCACAAATAGAGTAAAATAATGAGACATAATGAAAACCAGACTCCGATGCAGTTAAAGTCAGATGCAGAAAACTCCTTAACCTTTTTGGCTTTATCCAAAATATTTGTACAGTAATGGAGCCTGATTGTGCAACCCCTCCACTAATTAGACCTGTAACCTTACTGCAGTCATTACAATCAGAAAGCCTCCCACAGAGCAACACACACTCTCTACAGTCTAGACATCCTCTCTCTCAAATACACTCTCTCTGCTTACCTCCATTTTTCTCTCTCTCTCTCTCTCTCTCTCTCTCTCTCTCTCTCTCTCTCTCTCTCTCTCTCTGTCTTTCTATTTAGCTTTCATGCTTCTTTATTCGCTGTGCATCTCTCACTCCTCTGCCTCCCTTTCTCTCTTTCTCCGGAGCCATCTGTTGCAAATCACCATAATGGTAATGGAGGCTGATGTACACTCCTTAACATACTGAACCCATTGACAATGGCTTTTACTCTTTAATTCACTGGTCTTCATCCAACTGAAATTGCCATTCACTCACTGTTGTGGTGCCGCCAGACCAGGTCTCACTTTCTCTGTCACCAAAAAAAGGATTTCACTGCAAAACTGTGGTGTTGCGTACAGTGTTTACCTTTGACCTCTAGACCCAATGACAACTCAAGGGACCACCAGTGGAAGCTGAGAAACATTACATTTTATGTAAATGTGCTACACAATGTAGGTGGAGCAAGTCACACAAACTAATTAGGGAGCAGTTATTGTTCAATTCTAAAACTAGTTCCTACACAGTTTTGTTCCCAGATACTGTGTCACATCGCTTGGAATATTACATGCAGAATTTCCCTCAAGTAAATCCAGTATATTATCAGCTTTAACTAATTGGAACGTGGTGTAAAACTTGTTTGGGCTTACAGGCTGGTAAGAGCAAAAAATATAAACAACATCGGGCAGTAGCTGACAGCAGTTGAGAGGGTTACCTAGACCCTATTTACAAATGGTTTATAAATACATTGTCTTAATAGATTAAAAAAAATGCATTACTTCAACAATTAAGGCAGGGTTTGGAATCAGAATCAGAAAAGGTTTTATCGGCAAGTACGTTTTTTATGCATACAAGGAATTTGTCTTGGTGTTGGTGCATGTCACACATTCTCTAAATATAAGAAGGAACAGAAGAATATAAACAATATAAGTATATGCACCCAGCCTATCCTTATAGCAATCTAAAGACCAGCATGTATTAGATGTCTCCTCAGAATACATATGATGGGAATAGACATTTCAGAAATGCTTTTACTAACCTATTTTTCAACCTAAAATTGCAAAAAGAGATGATGTAAAAATAAGCGAAACCCTCATTTAGAAGTGACTCATACAGCAGGGAATGACAATGTCATCCTTTCTGTGACTCCTTAGACTTTAGTGACAAGGTCTACATTTATATTAGTGAGCTTGTTTGGCATAATTCCAACATCCATTTTTCAATGTCCATAGCTTGTACATGTCCTTCTGGGTAAAGTTTTCTATCCCATGTAATGAAGTTGAAAATGCCCACCATGGGAATGAGGTCAATCTTACATTGCCTCCAGTGTGCATCTCGGACGTGTGATAATTTGATTTTTCACTTAACATACTTAGACACAAGAAAGCCACTGTTTAGATGCACGTACTGTACATGCAGTACCTTGTATGTCCTGCTACATACATACGTCTTTAAATAGCTGTGGGACCATAATGACACAATATATTTAAGATCCCCAGGGATATTACGACACATTATGACTACTTGGACCTGTTTATCCCCCATGTCACAATGGGGGTAGGTTGACGAAGGTTAAAAACTCCTGGGGGTCTGATGAGGTCTTCATCCAAAGACTGTACCTGTTAGAATGGATTGTGTCAAACACGGCTCAGTCTCACAACCTTTTGTGCAATCTGTGGCAACGTTTGGCCAATCTTGGCTTATCCACATGTCTTGTTCAATATCAGCGGAAACAAAATTAAAACAATGATTTAATATAAGTCAGTCTTTAAAATATGGAGCAACATTTTGAGGATGAAGAGTACATGATACAAGCAGTAAAGAGCTTTACATCTGCCAGAAATTAAGTATCTGGGACCATACAAACAGACTAAAACACAATTAACTTCTATTTTGTATTAAGTTTAAATATTTAAAGTAGAATATAGTGACATTTTTTCAGTCAACATAGGACCTTAAGAACTTTATTAAACAGTATCCTGGTTGAGCGATACAAGGATAATGTGTCTCTAAAATCATCTCTTTAGAACAACACATGACGTATTTGATTGACATCTATCAATGGCCCTGCCAGTAACTCACACAGTTTTAGCAGGACCAGCTTTAGTGGTGGGATGCTCTGAAAAGAAAGTGAACTGACCCCAGCTCAGGTGCATGCGAGTCTATATGTGTCCTCCATAATGATCTATATCTCAAGCCTTATTCCAGTGACTAGACAGAGGCGATAAATCCTGGTTAAACTTTGTCCTTCCTCTATTCACAGCGAGACAGTGTGCATGATGAACTGTGTCTCTCTCTGCCATACAGTCCTCTATCCTTTCCCTCCCTCATTTACTTCATCTGCACCTCACTTCATCCATCCCCCTTCTCTTTATCCCTCACCCTTGCCTTTTCCAACCATTTCTCCATGCATCAATTGCCCACTCATCTCTCTCTCTTTCCCATTTCCTCCTAAATCGAAAATAGCAAAAGCTGGTATGTTGACAATAAAGGCAATGCTCAACAACTCATCTGTGTATCTTATCTACTATATACCGTACTCCAGTTTCTCTCCTCTTATTGAGTTTGTAACAACATCAATACCCAACACTCTAATTTAAGGCTTTAATAATCACAAGAACTCCTAGAGAGACTGCTAAACATTTATTTTATCTTGCCCTGGTTCTCTATCTCCCTTCCCCCTCTCTCCACCTCTCTTTCCCACCCCCTCTTTCTTGATATTTTCTCTTCCCCTGTCTCCTTTGCTATTTAGCTAGCAGACTCAACAAAACAAACTCTGGCCATGGTCCAGCCGGGCTGGTGAAGGAGAGGAGATGTCTGTGTAACAAATGACAAAGTGTCAACACCAGGAAAATAGCTTTGCTGTGTGTGTGTGTGTGTGTGTGTGTGTGTGTGTGTGTGTGTGTCTGGTGGAAATAGTTTGGCACGCTTGATTACGCTTCAGCCAGTCAGCCAGCCGCTACAGTCTGGCAAAGTTCAACCTTTCAGGGCCAACATAGATATAGAGACAGAGAGAGAGAGGGAGGAAGAGATGGAAGATGGAGGTGATTCAAAAGGAATAAACACAGATCAGATACCAGCGTTATCCACAGTTCACTTGTATCTCTGATTTGGGATTTTAGTCTGACAGCTGGCCTTTACTCCCACCTGTACGAAATGCAATTCGTGACCCCTGAACCAAGTCAAGCCATTGAAGGCCGAGGCATCAATCAGAGAAGAAAAAAGATTGGGTTTATCGGTCTGAGGTTTCTGCTGAATGTTGACAGTGATGAAGCTCAAGGATTTTTTTTTCCGCCAAAGCCTAATGACACAAATGGAATTACTATCTTAGAGATTCATAAATCTGCATTAGTAATTTTTGCTAAAGCCCTGTTAGCACTGCAGACAATTTGATGTAATCTGCAAGATCCTTTTTCTATTTTGGTGATGGCTTTGGTACAAGGTAGTCTTGATTTAATCAGTTTTGCTCTCTATTTCCCTAACATAAGTTCTTAACAATCATGTAAAATGCATTGATTTGAACTTGTTCATTATATACTTGGTTCATCTGTTGAATAATTTTGATTCTCAGCAGGGTCAGTCTTTGCCTGGTCCTACCAGACTCTCGTACATTTCATTTGTACAGAGAGTCTGGCCACTCTCCATTGACAAGTGTTAACTTCCTTGAAGGCAGGTACTCTGTTGAAGTGTAAAACTATTGGATCTGCCCAGAGCCACTCTGGATCTGCCATAACCAATCGCTAACGTTTGACGCTGGCTTAGCATCGCTAGCGTTAGCCTTAGCCAACTCCTTCACCATTAATGGAGCGAGCTGGAAAATCAAACTTTTCCCGAACCCCGTGGGGAGGAGGGCCACAACATCATGGCCACCAACAAAACTCAGCAAAGATTGTTCTTGCTCGGGCTTTAACTTCTGGATATTCGGCAGCGTTGCCACAACGGCCCGAATGGCTTCGCTCGCATCTTTCTCTGCCGCCATTAAGGAACTACAACTTAAACTAGCGCACGACCTCAACGTCATCGTTCTCAGCCGCTCCCTCTGTTCTCTGATTGGACAGGTGGAGACAGGCCAGAGAAAACCCGCAAATATACCGCAAACCCAGACGACGTACTGAAGGAAAATGAAAATTGAGCGGAAGTACGTAGGAGGGCGGAGCCAGGCTAGGTCTGTCTCCTTTAGCATAAATATAATTTAAACAAAACTAGGTTGAAACCTATTATATTGCTGGACCGTGTTTGCTCATTGTGCTAAATCGCGACCAGATTTGTTACAGGGATAGTCATATCATAGCATATCATATGACATGGATAAGCTACGTTTAGGTCAAATAATTAAGGGCTGCTTTAATTCAATTTAACAATATAATCATGCTATTTTCAACAATTTGTTGCTGTTAGTTCTTTGTTAAACAGACTGGACCTAGGTTGCATCCCCTGACCATTATGTCATATCAGCAGTTGGGAAGCATGTCACGGGAACTTTACTTGGGTCTTGATGAGCTGCAGCATTTAATCATGGACAAGCTGAAACATACTGTACATGGTACATTTACTACAACTTGACAACTTTAATGCTAATTTCCTCTGCCCCTGATCGCCAACAGCTCTCTGCTCTGAGCACATCCACCGTCTCTCTCGCTCTCTCACTCGACAACACACACACACACACACTACGCCCACACTACACTCTTATAACATACCAAACTGTGTCAACACCCTACAAATATGGGATTGAAACATCAAATGTTTAAAAACACTTAACAGGAAAATATAAAATTCTACAGAAAAGAGTAGTACCAAAAATGTGCAATATTTTAGAGGCAACCTAAATTTCTCAAACGTGGTTTTCTGGATCAAGCTTTGCGGGTAAAGTAACAAACACGTTTCAACAACAACCACGGATGTATTGAGGAAGTGGATCAGATGATTGATCGCAGAGGCAAAGACGTTACCAGCTGAAACACAGGCCTATTCATTTTTAAATGGCCAATGGGGAAACTCCAACTCGACCGACCAATGGTGTAAGTTCATCAGTCACTCAGAGGCAGACTTTCCTGTTTATGGGGCTGGCCCCCATTTTGTTGCTGTTGCTTCTAGAAATGTACCAGAGTTGCACCAGATTTTAATGGAAGAACACCTAGCATTTATTATTATTTTTTCAGAACAGCAAATGTACTCATTTGTGTGTTTGATATTAATGTGGTTACCTGGGTAGTAAACTACAAGAAATCCTTGCCCTTAAAAAAGAGAGTTAGAGAAGGAGTAACTAGGGCTAGGCAATATATCGACATATATAGCCACAATATTGGTGATTATTTCTCAAAAATCTCATTGTGTAAATATTTTGTGAAAGCACCAATAGTCAACCCTACAATATCGCCACAACATCGAGGTATTTGGTTAAAGATATTGTGCTTTTTTGATTTTCTCCATATCGCCCAGCTCTAGGAGGAACAAAGGACGGATGAAGGAAAGAGTGATTGAAAACAAGAGAGAGGAGATGAATACACAGAAAAATGAAAGAGAAGGGGGAGAGAGAGATGTGGCTTTTGCACCATTAATTGTGTTGAATTATTCAACTGACTCTAAAAGGACCACTGGAGAACTTCTCTCTCCGTGTGTGTGTGTGTGTGTGTGTGTGTGTGTGTGTGTGTGTGTGTGTGCAGTGTTTGCGCGCACTGCGTGCATGCGCTACTATCATCTGCATATGTAGATTTGTATGCTGTGTGTGAGAGGAGGGAATCAGGTGTGTGTTTCACTTTATGGAGTTTACATTACATTACATGTCATTTAGCTGACGCTTTTATCCAAAGCGACTTAAAATTGCTATATATCAGATGTCGCACACCTCTGGAGCAACTAGGGGTTAAGTGTCTTGCTCAGGGACACATTGGTTGATGTATCGCAGTGGGAATCGAACCCGGATCTCCAGGCATGTGTGATATCCACTGCGCCATCACCACCTCCGAGACTGTGGGTCTTGAGTTTGTGGTATCCAGTCAGTGTCCTCCAGAAGAAACTACTCGCTCTTTATTAATGAGAGCTGCATGGGTGTGTCAAGTTACATTACACACACACACACACACATCAACACACAATCTCACATGAATGCAATGAGACCTCTCTGGACAGCATCGTGTTCAGTAACACAAACAGACAGCAGCACACAAACACACACTGATATGCTGTGTCAAGTCTTTATTAATCATCTCCCATTGATCAGCTGCCCGCTGCATTTGCCCTTTAACGCCAACTTAACTTAGGTTTCCCATCTGTCTGTGTCTATCCATCTCTCCACCTCTATATTTCTTGGACGTTAACATGGTTACGGTTTCACATCTGTCAGCCAAGCTAGTATGTGCCTCTCCTTCTCTCCAGACACCCCTCTCGCTCGGTTCAAAACTCACTAACTCCATGCAGCTTTTACAGTTTCTCATCCAAGGAATGTGTGAAAAGATTAGCTTAGGTTTGGTTATGCAAAAACTTAATTAGTTGGTATGTGCTCAGATTTAGCTGTGGGGCATTGAGTGTCCGGTATAGCTGTAGTCCTGATGTAGTCCTGCTAGCTTTATCAGACCACAACCTCCTACAGTATGTACACATGTATTTGCAGCCAAGTGTGAAGTGACTGGGATGAGAACCAGACCCTGCAGGTCTAAGGCCACGGCACTCTCCCGGAAGCATTGGATTGCCTCTGTTGGGTCCGGAGTGAGTTGTTGCCCAAATTAAATACTTATATCGTGGTGTGTTATTCATGAGTGAGGGTAAGCTGGGGGATCGGTGCACCTTCGGCACTGATGGGGTCATTGTACCTGTTTGTTATGGGGAAGAGGGAGCTGAGTCTGAAAGCTAATCTCTCAATTCACCAGCTGATAAAATCTACCTTCCAGCCCTCACCTGTGGTCATGTGACATTAAGGAAACAAGGGTGGCTGGACTCTCAGGAACAGAGTGAGGAGCCTGGGCTTCCAGATGGACGTTAGGGTAAGGTTGTGATCATGTTGAGTACAACTCTGATGAGGCCTTGTTGCCAACACTGCGTAAAAGAGATTCTAGGAGTTTGTATTTCTGTCTTTAGAGATCATCAGTGTCTCTGGAACACAGAGCCTAGATACAGAGCAATGAGGCACAATTACACACACACACACACACACACACACACACACTCCTTACTACTTTCCAGGGCTCTACACTAACATTTCACTTTAGGTGCAAAGTCAAAGTTATTTTAAGAAATACTATGAATGCATCTTTATTTTATCATTAAACTTAAAGTGTGCACACGATGCAGGGGCAGGCTGATTTAACTAAGAGAGTACTCAAGAATTTTTAAATATATAGGATGTACTTGGGACTGAACAAAGGCCCAGGATGCATTGTGTGTCATTATGCATTTCTTTTCCAACAGCACAGAGGCTGCTAATTCTTTTGAGGTTCTGCCGCTATGGTTGGGGTTTGCTAGCATTTTATCCACTCTGAATCTGGTATCAAATCCCTTATTAAATCCAGTTAGGTTCAGCATTCAGCCCTTGAGAAAACTGTAGTTATAAATAACTACAACTGAAACGATTCAGCTAAAATACAGTATGTAGGGTGAGAGAACAGAAACAGTTTTGAGTGGCAGCCTAATTAATGTTCAAAACCTGCTGCTATAACTTGAAAATGAGATAAGATAACACACAACTCATTGGGAGCTCAGCTAATCTATTAATCTATTTTGCCAAACCAGGCACGCACCAGTGTGCCCAAATACATTTTCACATACGCAGACAGGGTGAAATGGTCACACAATGCCCAAATACATCTCTGGCATGCTTGTGTTATACAGTATAAACGTTGAAGAACATCTGGGGCTGACCTACTGTCCGTCCCAAAAGTTAGAACAAAACACGGTGAAGCAGCATTATGTTAGCATGCAACACCGACCTGGAGTAATCTCCTAAATAATATTAGACAAGCCCCGACTTGGACCACTTTGAAGTCAAAGCTAAAGACATTTCTTTTTCTCTTTTAAATGTCATTCATTTTAACTGGATGATGAGGGTTTTGTCCTTATCTTTTATATTGTGTCTGTACTTTGAAATTGTAAATCTTTTATCTTTGCTATATTTCTCAGTCCTTCCAGAAAAATGCGGAGTTTTTTTGTGATTGTTGCGGGCAAAAATCCTTGATTATGCGGCACGTTTTCTTAAAAAATGCGATGGAATATGCAGGATATTTATGCAATTTTATGCGATGAAATTGCGGGAAATGGCAAAAACTGCGGTTTCATCATGGCTTCATCGCGGGGTTTGCAGCTTTTCGATGATGTTCACGTCGCGTAAATACGTCACTTCATAACGTTCCCATGGCAACAGGGGAAAATGGCTGCTCTTGCGTGAAGTAAACGCAACATTTTTCAACTTTCTGCTAAGATGTATGTGACTTTTTTGCAACGAAAATGCGGGGATTATGAAATCATGCAAGCCCTGCATATTTTGCGCGGAAATCGGCAATTTATGCGACAAAAGTGCGCCGTATTTGAAAGAATGCGGCCCCCGCATAAATATGCAGACTTTGGCTGATTATGCATTGAATTATGTGATCGCGTAATTGCGTTTTTCTGGAGGGACTGATTTCTATTATTCTGTAAAGCACTTTGAATTGCCCCCAAATAAAGCTGCCTTGCTGAGAGTCCTGCTTAGGAACTTTGTAATGCTAATGCTTAATGAGTAACTTCAGGTTCCTTCCAGTACTCTGCTAATGTTTCGATCTAAAGCATCTTAGATGGGAAATAATGAAGTGTGCTGATAGGCAGCGCGATGCTATAGACATTTAACCACTTAGCAAAGGCATGACATAGGTTTCCTTTAGTCAGGAGCTCAAAATGGGATTTTTATATCTCTGTGGCAGAGTTCTGATCGTTGTTTAAAAAAGATCATTACTACAACCTGTCTCACTGTACTGGTAGTTTGTCCAGACAGCCATGCTATGATCACATCAGTTGCACTGTGTGTGCATTTGGTCTTTTTTATTGCACTTCCTTTAAGCAACAATAACATGCTTAAAATTCAAAGTAAAGTTTCATAATAAAAGGCGACTGTGCTTTCTCTTTACAGTTTTTCCATGACCTAACTCTGCTCAGCAAGCGCCTCACTCTGGACTCTTTTTCTCTGTTTCTGTCTTGATCTTGTCTTCAAGGTACAAATGGACCCTTCTCATGAGATGTGGATTGGAGTAAGCACATGAATAATTTGTATCTAATATCCCTTCTCCTCTCAGCAATATAAACATGCTTCTCCTCAGTGTCTCACCTCTCCTGATCCCCTATTCTCGGCCTCTCCTCTCCATTCTTCTCTCACTCTATCACAATCTCTCTTTGTCCCCTCTCTCTCGCTCTGTCCTTTCTTTCCTCACAGACTTCACTAAACAGGCTTTGAGAGAAAATGGAAGTGGTTTATCACTCAGGTCCATTATGTTAGCATTCAGTACATAGAGCCGAAGGACACCATGATTAATTGAAAAGGCTTGTGTGTATATGTTCGTGTGTTGTGGTATTTAAATATTACAGCATGCATCACTCCTCTAGCGGGCTGCAGTGTGTGTAAAGTCATGCGTCAGTGCATTATAAACATACAATTTCAGCTCAGCTACAAATGGTAGAGTGTGAAGAAACAGGAGAAGTGAAATATAGCACATGTCACAGGTCAAATTTTAACGGCATGCACATTGAATGTGTCAGAATCCACAGGTCTACTGAGCCGGAACATATTGTCTTCCAGAGATTAGTTTCCATGGTGTCCATGAGGAATCCATGTTAAACATGTTGCAGAACTTCTCAAGTTTCTGAAGTGCTCAGGGATGATGCACAAACAGTCATGTTGTATGTATGTATCAGGGCTTTGCAGTTAATCAGAACTGTAATCACAATTACGATTTCGGCTCCTAACGATCGCAAAAACAGATTTATCAGAAAGAAAAAAAAAACGATTGTTTTGCACTTTACGTTTTGGAAGAACACTCTTATTTTGTCTTGTGTTCTGAATGGGGAAAAGAAATATTCAAATGGCAAAAGTATCAAGGGAACATCTTTCCAAAAGACAATGAGCAATCGTGATCATGATTTTTTTCCATAATCGAGCAGCCCTAATGTGTATGAGGTCTTTGAGACAGAGCTAATTAATTGACGATACATTATGAACTTATAAAGTTTTGCTCTCTTGTTATGAAATAAAAAACAAGTTGTGTGACACAGATCCCTGCAGTAAAGTCCAGAGCAAAGCTCTGATTGTTGACAGTATGCAAAATCCATCATTTGAAAAACCTGACACCTCATCTTATGTAATTAAAAACAGTATGTAGCCTATAAAATGTGATTGAAGTCACTGGTCTGAAAGGCGTTGCTGAAAATGTAATCAGCTGTGGGACACCGAACCGCACAGCTGCACAATGGAACAGCCCCTCCTTTCTCTTTCTCTCTCTCTCTCTCTCTCTCTCTCTCTCTCGCGCTCTCTCTCACTTGTTTTGTAAACACATTACAAATGATGTTTCAGTGTCAAGCTTTCAGCACAAGCTGACATTTAATTGATGAAAGCCTCAGGCTGAGACATCTGTTTGTTCCTTGGTGAATTTAAAATCTTTAAAAAAAAGTTCATTATCATCTTTTATTCTATTCAACCTTTTATTTTCTCAAATGCATATTATAAGCCGCAAGCATGGTATACGTATATTATAAACATTGTAAAGTGCATCACCTGTCTCAGCTGAGCACAGAAAAAAGTATGAGGGAAGGTCAGAAGTGTTAGAGCTTTGAACTAGATTGGAGATAAGTTAGTTTTAAATTGGCAACTGGTAAAATATTGATGGTAAGACCTGGCATGAATTGATACCTCATTTATCATGAAAACCGGCTAGAAACGAAAGGTTCTGCATACATGTCCAATACTTGACTTTTAAAAGCAAACTATTTGATTTTATTGATTTATTTTTAAGACTGTCTTAGAAGGTCTGCCCACTATTCATTGTGGTCCTAAGTTCTGTTCTGCGTTTATTATAGTCTTAACATGAGTAGTGTGGACGCAGCCAAACACAAGATGTGCTGTGGGTTACTCAGCAGACCCAGACGCTTTTAACCTCCCTGCGGGCGGGGTTGAGGTCTGTGCAGGCACAGAAACTCTGAAATGCACTTAAGTGAGAAGTCCTCAGATGAGACAGAATTCTGCATTTTAGAATCATATGCTCCCTAAAAATAAATGCATGCCACCTTAAAAATTGAAAGAGGAGCATGTGTGCAACTTTAAATTCAAAGTCAGGGTGAGTACATTTGGTTATTTTCTGCTCCTCAGTTCTCCAGTTCAGGAGTGTGTCACCATCCAACCCTGCAAGACAGACACACTGGCACAAAAAAGTGTGGAGTTGTCATCATAAGTTATTAGATAGACATTATAAATACTGATAAAGTGGGGATTTTTAATGGCGTTTGGAGTGGGTTAGCCTGCTGAGACTTACACTTTATTCCAAACACTCACTATTTACTTTCACACTTTGTCAGGGGATTTGTCAGTTGTCTCAGTTTTTTTTCCGGTGTCACTGAGGACACAGGGAGGTGAGAATGAGGAAAGGAGGCAAAGGAGACAGGACAGAAGAAGGAAAGGATGGGCTGATGGATGAACAGAGTGGGTACTGTGTCTGTTGGCGCCATTCTTAGACTGATGTATAAGAAAGAGATGAAGAGACAACATAATAACGGCAGATAGTGATATATTTCTTTCTTTTGGTGGAAAGACAATCTTTTGGATAGATGACTTAAGGTTTCATTGGAATAAATAGTGTCGGCGTAACATCAGAATTTAGACCAAAATTCAGCAACATCACTGCTGTATGTTTACATCTACACGATTTTGGAAAACCATTGTTTTCATATTTGACATGGACCCATGAGTACATTTCCTCAAAGGGGTGTTGATGTCCGTTGTTTGTCCATCTTCTCAAAAAGTCCTTCATATTTGGCTCCTGACACTAGATACAGTATGTGCAAGTTAAGTTGGACTGGGATTCAGTTAAAGACACAGTGAACTGTCAAAATAACTGAAATAACTCAACTGTTTGAGTAGTGATGTAGAGTAACTGCTCTGTAGCTCCTCCAGGTGTTTTGTACATTGCATTGTGGGACAATAGTGTCCCTTAATAGCCAACTAAAAACAAATACACATCTAATATGTACCGAGTTTCATTGAGTATTCTTAATTTAGTCACTTTTCCAGTGTGAACACACTACATACTTACTGTAAAACCTTCTTTGGATTAGCATGTATGGAGTTGGGGCACAGCTTTATACTCTGCCAGCTCTATTTCAAATCTTGTTCTCCTCTTACTTCCTCTCCCTCTTTTTCTCGCCCTTCTTCTCTTTCCCTCCCTATTTTCCTTCTCACCACTCCACTCTTCTAATTTAGTCCCCCAAGAGTGATGTTTAAATTCAATTTTAGCTTTCAGAACACACTTGGTAGAAGTCCTGAATGTTTATAATATCCAATATTCATTTCAATCTTGCCCCAGCATCAGTGTTCCAGTTATTTTGACAATGCTTCAAGATATTTAGATGGAAGGATGAGGGCTAAATGGATGCAAACGCTGATAAAAGGACAATATGGAGATTTGTATAGGATGAATGGATGGATGGCTGGATGGTGTGTACTGCAGCAGAGAAAAAGGGGTTAAAGAGTTAGGAAGGCCGCAAAAGAGAGCGAGGGTGAGACAGAGGCGAAGCGAAAGCTTTTTGCAACCTGCCACCAGAGACATCACAGTTTTTCTGCTCAGAGGGTTTTCACTCGTTAAGAAGAACAGCTTTGTGTGTGTTTGTGTGTACAGTATGTGTGAGTGTGTGTGTGTGTGTGTGTGTGCGTGTGTGCGTGTGTGCGCCCAGCTAAGCCTCAACATGTTAGCACTGCCGGGACTGCCTTACGCTCCCCTGTCCTCTCCTGCACTCCTCCCTGACTTTTGTCTTTGTCTTTCTTCTTTTGATGTCACTTCTTGGTGTTGCTTCTGACTTTCCCTTCCTTCCTTTCAGCTTTCCTTATTTCTCCCATAAATCCCTTCTCTTTCTCTCCATGTTTTCTTGCAGTGTGCTCTTCTTTTAAAAGGGTTCTGGGTTGTCTGTTGTTGTTTTTTTGTAGCAATGCCATTAGGTCCATATCCTCTCCCATTGCACCTGAGTATCACTGACAGGCCGTGAACACTCACAGAAAAGCTTTACTTTCAATAATAGATTAACCAACTTGCAAAAAGGAGTAAGGTGTATAAAGGAGAGGATGGAGTAAAGAACAGAGAGGTGTATTTTTTTTTTTATTAAAAACTGCGACTGTGTTTGCCACAGTGAAGAAAAAAAAGCTTGATACCTCATGAACTTTTGAATATTGAGTGTGTGACAGAGGCGACGAAGAAGTGAGGTGAAAGAGAATAAGTTAGTTTGTGTTTGACGTCCCCCTAAAGAAAATGATGTCAGGTAACCGTCGCGCCACTCAGTCTGGACTATTTATCAAACATCCGAAACGCAAAGAATGAGAAAGGATTCCTCGGCTCGGAGGGTCATGGCACTTCAAGAGACGGGAATGAGATGCAGTGTGACAGGCAGACAGATAGATACACATGCCAGGTAGAAATCGGTTGGTGGGGAGGTAAAATCTACTCAGACGCGGGTCACATCAAACAGCGCATTGCAGTGACAAATTGCATTTTTCCAACCACCTCAGCCAAAATTGGGCAGGCAGCCTGGTTTTATGAGAGCTGAAACTTTATACGAGAGATGAATCTCCGCTCTCCTTCCATTGCCTTTGCTCCCTTTACACTGTGTCACAGCCCTCAGGTTATGGTTGAAGTGATCAATAGTGGAAAAAGATATATATTTTTTTAAATTGCTATGGTAAAAATATAAATAAAGATACACTGTGCACCGCTGTTGCGTTCCAAATAATTGATTCTTTTTTTTTTATACTGGGGTGTTCGTCAGGTCAACACTTTAGTGATGAAACGAGACATTAGATCCGTCGTCAAATGCTTAAGGGTGATCACAAAACTTCTCCCGTGCACAAAAACATGTCAGTAAATATAAGCGATTGCAATAACACATTTTTACTTCTATAGTAGTAATTTTACAAATGCAGCAGCAGGTATGATATGATATGATATATATGCATGATACATTCAAAAATACATCAGCCATACTA
The DNA here is from genome assembly GCF_008315115.2 of Sander lucioperca. Taxonomy (NCBI): domain Eukaryota; kingdom Metazoa; phylum Chordata; class Actinopteri; order Perciformes; family Percidae; genus Sander; species Sander lucioperca. Next base: position 29,898,802 of record NC_050187.1, read on the forward strand.
TCAACCATGCACCTATTTCATTAAGACAGCAGGTATAACAATTACCAATCATGTTACTTTTAGTTAAAGTTAATAAGTTGAGTCGTATATGTTTGAGGTGAATGAGACCCATTCTCATGTGATTATTACTTACTCATATAGTATGTAGTACTAAAACACTTTCAGTAGTGATTGACAGTGGACTAGTCTCGCTTTGCCAGACCATCCACACGCTGCGGAGGAGGGTCTGACTAGTCCACACAGCATTCCGGGATGGGAGAAACGCATGCTCTGGTTTATCGGCATTTCTTTAAACCAATCACAATCGTCATGGGTGGCGCTAAGCTCCGCACGGAGCCGCTGCAAAATAGCCTCCAGGAAGGAACTTGTTTTAGTGGAACGTGTGTACGTTCAAAGGTTGTTTTAGTCGTGCAACAGAAAACTTAGATTTACGATTAAGATTTATTTATTTGATTAGGACAATGCACATTAATCAACATTTCTGTAAATGCGCCAGTGCTAGCCAGACGGTTCATTTTCAACTGTAGTCCTAGTTACCTAGCATGCATGTCTTTATGGTGGGAGGAAACCGGAGGACCTGGAAGAAACCCACGCAAACATGGGGAGAACATGCAAACTCCTCACAGAAAGGCCCTGCCCGGACCATCCAACTCTGCCCAGACCAGTGATCGAACTCTGCAGTGCCAACTTGCTGTGAGGAAAAAGTGCAAACCACTGAGCCACCATGCTGATTGGACAGATAGTCTAGCTAGCTGTCTGGATTTACCCTGCAGAGATCTGAGGAGCAGTTAACCATAGTCCTCATAAATCAATCAGAGTTTAAAATGCCAACCCAAAGAAAGAGGAAGATGAGGGACATCGGCGAAAAGACATGCATCCGGCGGAATTTCCTGCGGCACAGGAGCAATCCCGGAAGTGGAACGTCGTGGATATAGACTAACAGTGGACTGATGGGAGGTAGGGCTGCACAATATATCGGGGTTTTTTTTTATCGTCATTGCAATTGTCAACTGGCGCAATATACCGTACACATCCTGAAAGGCTGCAACATATCACGAAAGACACTTCAGAGATTTTTTTTGTTAGAAGAAAATATCAGTCATTCTTTTTTTGGTGATGCCTTTTATATTCAATTCAGTGTTCAATTTGTTCAGTAAAAGAATGTTAGAAATTATTTACTTTGATATGTTTTAAATTTAACAAGCAATTTGATGTATTTCAGAAAAATACTGAAATCAGCAGAAATGCTGAAATGAGCACATATTATTATGTGTTTATTTATCGCAAGTAAAATCGTGCAGCAGCAGCAAAAAAGATTTTTTTTGGGGGGCTTTTCCCTTTATTAGATAGTGACAGTGGACAGTGGATTGACAGGAAAGGGGGAGAGAGATGGGGCATGACACGCAGCAAAGGGCAGCAGGTCGGATTCGAACCTGCGCCGCTGCAAAGGTCTCAGCCCACATGGGGCGCACGCTCTCACTGGGTGAGCTAGAGGCCGCCCCAAATCGTGCAGCCTTAATGGGAAGCTGTAAACCAGCAATGACCCTGATGCAAGTGAAGACTTCCATTGGAAGAATCCACAGTCCTTGTGCTCCCTTGGACAGTGAAAGTCTTAAACCCATGAAACCAAATCCATCTTCATTGATACATACCACAATGGTCAAGTGAACTGTTTTTGCATGTCACGTTTTCCTTTTTTCCTCTCCGCTCTTCTACAGTATATCTTCGGTATACCACACATATTGTAATAATCTCATTCTCTCTTTCTTTCTCACTCCTCTCACCCTCTATCTCCACGAGGTCCGCTCTTCTGTCATTACCATGTGTCTGTTTTCTATTGCCATTTCTGCTCACCTGCCCCTCGCCCTACGCACGTACACACACACACACACTACAATTGTAGTATACTTTGACATGCATTTGACCCTTAATGTGCAGTATGTATGATTCATGAGTCTTGTGTCCTGAGAACCACATGAGTGGAAAAAGGCATCCTCTCTATCTCTCCCCACATGGGTAGAGAGCCACCCGTTCTCACTCTCAACTCGTCAAATAGGGCAGCTTGGTCAGTGGCCCTCAGCGTCTGATACCGACGCACGCAAGGCACCCTTTAGCATCTGTATGAGACGCCCCGGGCTTTCAGCTAACCCCAACGTAAAACACCTGCGGCAATATTAGATGCTCAGAGCAACGTCTCTACCGTGGCGCTGTGAGACGTAGTATAAAGACCGACAAAAGTCAGTGGGGATTAAGAGCGACAAAGTCCGCATAGGGAGGAGGTTGGGATGGATGGATGGATGATTAAATCAAACACAGGACTGTTACCCAGGAGGCCGCTGTTTGTGTCCCGTGTGAAACCAGAAGTCAACGTATTTTAACTTTAAACCACATTCTTTTCTTGAACCTAACTAAGTAGACTGCATGTTAAAAAAATGATGCCAAAGAGTCCTGACCAAGCGTTCGTATGTGGCGAGTGAGAATGTGTTGTAGAGACATGGTAAAAGAGGTATAAGAGTGCAAGAAAAAGTGGCTTCCATTTCAGATCTGTATTTTTCTCTACACAGTTTTACAATTCAAATCAGTTCAGTTCTGTACACACTCATGCAATTTGGGTCAGCACAGTGGAGATAAATTGTGAGTGACAGTTAAAATTCCTTTCATTCTCTCTTAATATTGAACAAATTTCTTTTTTTCAAATGCTGTGTAATGGTGCATGAGAATAATATTTTGACAGAAATTGCCTATTTTAATTGCCAGAATTCGTATTGCCTATGAGAGGAATGTCTACTATGACAATGTAAGAAATAGTACTATTGAGGCCATAAAACCATCTACTGCATGTTTCTCAGCAGGATTGAAGCACCTCTGTAACAGCAAAGATAGTGTGTGTGTTGCTCTTTTTTGTATTTGACTGTTGTCACAGGTTTCATCGCTGAGGTGTCATATCCCTTGGCCTAGATACATAATTACCCAAATTCAGTTTATACGTATGCTATCTGTGTGTTACAGTATGTGATTTACCAATAATTGGATGCCTACTTTGGTTTATGCAGCCTACTTTAGTCAACCCAGAATTACCTGTCTCTACAGCTTCCAAATGTGTTTTTTTTTTTTACAGTTGTAACACACTATGAACAGAGAATAACATTCCAAACTGCTGCCAATATTCCCCCAGCTCTACTGCCTAAAATAATGTTGCATATCAAAGACAGAATACTCCATTGCTTTTGGTAATTTAACCTTCTTTTATGACTTAAAATGTGTGAAACATTTCCCGCACAGTGCCTTTACTAGCAATAAAACAGCTTAATGAGAAAGCATTTTAATGAGAAAGGTCAACTACGTAAAACATTCTCTGACAGTTATGTTTATGCAGTGGATGTACATTTTTTATGAATGCTTATTTTCATGTTCATTTTGTGAAAAACAAAACATTCATACATTCTGTCCTGGCTGAAATGTAAGAGAAAATAAATGAAAGACGGTTGATGTTCTAAATCTAAAGTGTACCACAGCCTGTGTATGGCATTTTTCTCAGCTAACATGTCGATTGTATTTTCTCGTGATAATACAAGACAGGGGTGCTAAAATCAGGGAAGGGTGATGGCTCAGAAGCAGAAAAATAAATGGGAATTAAAGTAGTGAGTTCAGCCCTCCCTCACAGAAGCAGTAAAAAAAAAAAAAAAAAAAAAAAGCTGAATTCTTAGAATTTTAATTTCTGCAAAATGAATTAGCAGAGTTACAGCAAACTTAATACAAATATTTAAAATGATATAATTAATAAACTAAAAGAAAGATTTGATCATTTTAGTAAGCAAAGGTGAATGAGGTGACAGACTGGGCTAGGAGGGAGATGACAGCAATGAGTGAGGGATGAAAGAAGAGACGAAGAAAAGATGGAGGCAAAAGATGAGGAGGAGACGGTAAGGGGACTTGTGTGTTTTAACAAATTTAAAAGACATGTCTGGATTCTGGAACAGAGCAAAAGGGTGTGAAATGGAAAGAGTGGAAAAAGTGCCAGAAGCGACAGCGGTTACACCAGCGAGGAGGTTTGCTGAGGCACCCAGCTGGACTCCTGCATAAACTAGATGGAAATGCATCATAAGCCTCTTCTCAAACTGTTATTTGCAGTGACAAAATGGATAACACAGTACATTGGACATTGGGCTGATTTTTAAACAATGTTAGTTTAGTTGGTTTTCACTATTGAAATAATGTTGGTGTTCACCAAAAAAGTAAACAGGCCGGTTTAAGGGTTCCACTTCCTGTGTAACTAATAGGTAGTAGGGGAGCTCAACGGGTAGATGGGTTTCTATGTAAGCCCACACATTGGCAGGGACTCGCCACACCAGGATACACCACTCTTTTTATTTCCCTGGGTCGTAGCCTCAGATTGTCATGGTCACATTGTGGTCATTTGTACGGGTGACCTGAGAGTTCAACACCCTGAAAATCATACAGATAGCCATAGCACAACACACTTAGTATATGTTGTCGCCTGAAGGCTTTGCGCTAATATATTCCCTTTGACATAACAGCAAATCATTTCTCCAGTACTACTTGTGCTGTGACAAGATAAATAGCAATTGTAACACGTTCACTCCTCAGATTAGCACATCTCAGCTACTGTACTTTGACTTCCTCCTCTGTATGTGCAGCATATGCCGAAGGTCGGGATGGTGGAGTGGCGTGTAACACGTTATGAAGACTGGAGTTCAACTTATTCATTTATCATTTCAGACTAACAAATAATGTAGGCTTCATTTAAATAGTTTTAGTAACCGAACCCTAACCATATGATAATTTAAGACTAAAATTAAACGTTTAAAGTGAACTCTTTAAAATATTGTCATCTAATTTTGCAGAATGGTTCCATTTGGGTGTTTTTTTTCGTATGGAAGAACTACTGTCGCTTTAATTCAGTTACAACATTTGCAGGTATTTTTTACCAGACTATTTTCCTTTTCCAGGTATTTGGTGTAATTCAATTGGTATTACTGTCAATGAAAGGATTTTCTAAAATCTTCTTTTCTGGATATGATAAAACCCAGACCTCCAGGCCTTTAGCACCTCAGGGCTAGAGCATCATATTTCTCCCCAGGCAGAGGTGTTCCTTCCTGGGGGACAGAGAGCCTAATGAAAGGTTATCCATCCGGAGCCTCTGGTGCAATCTTGCTGATCAATAGGGAACACACACACACACACACACACACACACACACACACACATTCACAAACAAAATAAACAGAAGAAGACATGCACTCAAGAAAAAGACATGCATTCAGAGACACATACACATTCCCTCTACACCCCCCAGCTCATGGAGGACATGTTGAGTCCAGTGATCTGTCTTCATAGCAGCAGCATCTGCTCTTGTCCCTGTCTGTCTGTACGATGTATGAGTGGGAGGTAATTGCAGCGCACAAGACCATCACAGTGACATTAACACATGATGGGGATTAAGTGAATACCAATACTGCAGTACCAATATTATCATTCTCTTTTTTCCTCTCTCATTCCCTCTCTATCTTTTGAGGCATATTTGGTATTGTTCCTGTTGTTCTTATGCTATTGTTTTGTCTTTCGATTTGTTTGCTGCCAGATAAATGCAGTCAGTAGGACTGCTACTTTCATGGACCACTTGCATGATAACTAGCACTATCATAGAGGCAACAGCTTTTTCCAATATGGTTTTTATGGCTTCTCTGCAGTGTGAACGTGTATGCAGAACTTATATTATTAATAATGTTGTTTGTGGCTCTGGTCTCACTCAGGCCCATGATCTCCCAGGACATTGAGTCCAAAGACACAGATTAGCCTGACCTGTTGTTTTGAGGATAGTGTGATCATACAGAAAGAGAAAGTAAAACTAAATACCTGCTGGAATAGGAAAAATAGCTTAGAGGGATGTAGAATGATCAAAAGTTTTATGTTTTTAATTTAAGTATTGTCTTAACATAGGACATACACTCATCCACTTCACTAGATTTCTTTTTAAAGTACAAGCTAATTTAAAGTACAAATACTGCCAACAAAAAGGAACAAATGTACAAATTTAAGATGAATGAACCCTGTGGGGGTACTTGCTAAATGATCGCAGTGATTAGCACTTACACTTCTATTAAATATACATTAGCTGTTGTTAACTAATTAAGCACCTCTGCAGTCAGCTTGCCACAACATTGTAACATGGGTTTGTTACTCATCAAACCATGTCAGTCAGCCTGTGTCTATATAGCTGTTTTTGTCAGAGATTATTCAAAATCCTGTCACATATACTGTAATCTGTTGCTCACCCAATGCTGATGAGTCATTATTTTCACTAAATAGTATTAAACAAAGGTCACAACAAATAATTAGAATCTAATAGCTGTGCTTATTTCAGTAACTCTAAAAGGTTGTTTTTTTAAACTCAGATTCATATAATCCTGTAACATGTAATCCCTTGCTCCCCAGCCCTGATGAGTCATCACTTCTATTAAGAAACAGTCACACATATTACACAGCTGTTATCTTCCATAGCCTTTTATCTTGCTTTGCTCTCAGCTAGTTTCCTTATCTTCATAAAAGCAAGCCTTTATCCAGTGTTTTGCTTATAGCACTGTCTTGGGGGTAGGGTGAAATGTGTGTGTGTGTGTGTGTGTGTCTGTGTGTGTGTGTGTCTGTGTGTGTCCGTCTGCGTGTGTGTGTGTGTGTGTGTGTGTCTGTGTGTGTCCGTCTGCGTGTGTGTGTCTGTGTGTGTCCATGTTGTGTCCGTCTGTGTGTGTCTGTCCGTGTGTCCGTCTGTGTGTGTGTCCGTCCGTCCGTGTGTGTGTGTGTGTCCGTGTGTGGGTATTCCTCTTACATCTATAACAGGTTTCATCATTAGCGTCCAGCTTATTAAGCTCAGCATGTTTTTGCAGTGTGCAGTGGTTTGTGCCATAACGTGTTATGTGATTTTACAATTAGTTTCTCTTATCTTTAAGGGAACAACCTTTTATCCCATGTCTTGTTCATAGCATTGTCTTGTTGGCCTCTGTAATCGTATTCCTTGTTCTTATCACATCCCTCTTGTTACGAGTTGCACTATTTTCTTTTCAAAGCTATTTGTTATTACTGGGAGATAAAAATGTTGACTTATTGTAGTGCCTGCTCCTATTCTAAATGCTATTCTTTTCAGTTTTTTTCAGTAGTGTATTGTAGTCCCTTGAACATCTTTATTACAGTGCTGCTAAAAGTGACAGCTAGACACTGGAAACTTTGCACAGGCCGTTTGGTTGCACTTAAATCCAGTGTGCCTAATAGAATTAGACCTTAGATCTGGCCCAAAAAATCAAGCCCGACCCAACCCGAGCCCGTGCACGTTGTGTCCAAGACCGGCCCGGCCCGACACATTAACTGGAATTATGAGCCCGAGCCCGATTACAACCCGACACTTTTTTAATACGTGGGCCGTTATAACTGACGTTCTCAACTACAATTCAGAGTTGTTTGAACTCAACGCATTTCTCTGTGAGGGCTTGCTTCGCCCTCATGCTTGGAGAAGTAACAAAACAGGACGTTGAAGGCTGACTATCATCTTTTCTGCCACGGCGAGCCTGCTTCATGTGTCTGTTCATCATCCAAGTCCCCGTTTTATTTGCTGTCATAGTCGAGCAGCATGCCGCATTTAGCCTAATGCACTCGACAAAGCCGACACATATGTTGTCACTGCCCACGACTTGTTTAAAATGGTTCCATACCTCCGACTTTCCTCCAAACTTGCTCAAAGGTAATTCTCCTGTTTTTCTTTTTTTCCTTTACATCCTCAAGCTCCATGTTGCATTTAAGCTACACCATATAGCCCAGCAGTCCCGGTGTGATGTGTGCGAGAGGAGGAGACTCCGCGCATGACACGTGTTGCATTTTGTAACTGTGGTCCAACTTGTGTAACTTTTTGGACACATTTGTTACTTTGGCCTAAATATAGCCTATATAGATAATATTTCTGATTCTGGCATAGCTTTCTCCCCACCCAATTAGGCTAATAAAGTAATGATGAAAAAAAACACAAATGCTTGATCAAGGGCCCGGCCCGGCCCGAGTAGAGTGGCGGAAAATAACGGCAACTTTCGGGCCGGGCTCGGGTCGGGCTTGGGCAGAGAATCTAAATTCTAAACAGAATATCACAGGAGCATCTAAACCCCAGACTCTGAGAGCGTTAGTGCCATATTTTTAATGTGGGGGCCCATAGTGACAAAGCTGACTTATACAAATGCCGGCACTTCACATAATTCAATATCAATATCGGCTGAAAATCTGAAATGTAAATAGTGGAAATGAGAAATGTATGACTGTGGATGTGGATAACACAGTGGGCTACACAGGGTAAAAACTTGCCTCAGGCACAGAGAAGCAGAATGAACAGTGCAGCCTTTCCTGTCGAAACCATTATTCCTGAATGGTCATTTGGCCAATGCACTGAATGTAGGTGATTCAGCAGAAAGTTGATAAAAACCTGCCTATTCACTCTTTACTTTGTCAAAAAACCTCTATCGAAATAGTGTCTGCACATTGTTGTCATTTTTCTGAAAAAGAAAAAAAAATAATGTGTCAGCCTTATCAGTGCTCTGTTTATTCGTTCTTGACCCAGCAGCATATCTGCCTAGCATATGGATTCCCACCTGTTATACTGAGGGCAAAGCCTATAAAATGTTTTGACAAAAGAGCCAGTATTAAAAAGTAAAATAAACTGAAAAAGTCAATAACGTGCCCAGCATCATTCGGGTCAAAACTCTATGCAGCAATACCGATCCAAACTTTTTTGGTAAAATATCAGAACAACCTAGGAAGGATTGGCAGGTATGTGGGATGAGAGACTCGGCACCTAATGGTGAGATTCCCCTGAAAAAGGCACTTAACCTTCAGCTGCCCATTTGCTAACAGTAAAACACTGTATCTGCCAGAGTACTACAGTATAAATATGGATAAGTGTGAAACAGGATGTTGCTGAAAAGGAACATGTACACTCAGTTAAAGGACAATTCCGACGCAAAACGAACCTAGGGGTTATTAACAGATGTGTACCCACTCTGTCGCTCTCTGGGACATGTTTTCATGCTAATTGATTGTATTTGTAGCTTGAACGAAGCTAGCACGGACCGCTGATTAGCTTACAACGCTAGTATTCGGGGCACAGGGAAAGTAAAAATAAATCGCTATTTTGTACCACTAAAAAGGCTAAAAATATCACCAAACTTCAACGATAGCAAAATGAGGGTCCCTACATGTTAACCGAAGCATTGAGAACTTTGTAAGTACAGACAGTTTATTGAACGAAGAGCTGCGGGAGCTCCGTGAAAGGGCTACGAGAGAGAGAGCTATGCCGCAACAGAGCCTCGTACTTCGGGACACCAGTCATGACTTACAGCTGGCGAAACTAAACTAAAATCAAAAGCAATTTGCTCAATATATCTGAAATAATCGCACCGATGTAAAACATAACTTGTCTTGTACTTACTCAGTGGATAACTGTCTACCTGGTCCCTCCGGTCTGGGTCGCCGTCCCCAATTTATTTTCGGGACAGGGAAAAAAGTTTCAAGTACAGCCCTGTTTATCAGAGAGGGGAACTCTTCAGACTGTACAAAACACTGCATCTCTTGGGTGTCGCGACGCAACAGGTCCCACTCCGTGCAACACAGACACTCCTATTCGGTGGCCATAGCTTCACAATGTCCGCAGGTACACCACCAGTTTCCCGAAGTACGAGGCTGTGTTGCGGCATAGCTCTCTCTCTCGTAGCCCTTTCACAGAGCTCCCGCAGCTCTTCGTTCAATAAACTGTCTGTACACTTACAAAGTTCTCAATGCTTCGGTTGACATTTAGGGACCCTCATTATGCTACTGTTGAAGTTTGGTGATATTTTGAGCCTTTTTAGTGGTATAAATAGCAATTTGTTTTTACTTTCCCTGTGCCCCGAATACTAGCGTTGTAAGCTAATCAGCGGTTCGCGCTAGCTTCGTTCAAGCTACAAACACATTTGATTAGCATGAAAACATGTCCCAGAGAACGACAGAGTGGGTACACATCTGTTAATAACCCCTAGGTTTGTTTTGCGCCGGAATTGTCCTTTAACCCGTGGATAGATAAAGATGAATTCAATCCAATGCCTTGAATTTCAGCCTCTGATGTCTGACAAATTGGATTGTGCATTTTATTTTTGTTTTGTGAACTCGCTGTAGTTACTTTGTGTGCATACATTTTGTGTGCAAAATGTTGGGCCCTGTAGAAAGGCATTCTCTATGGGCCCCACCCCACATCAACAGCTATTCATTGTAACATCTTTTTGGGCCCTGCTCACATGAGGGCCCTGGGTACTCAGTCCTATTTCCACCCCCAGCCCGACCACCCCGGTGCATATTCATTGTGAAATTGCCATTTACTATACAGCTAATCAGATCACATTTGGAGCAGATCAATTGCACCTTGTACAGTACTTTCTAATTTTTCCAAACTAAAGCGGTGACACGGTTTGTGAATATCTGTTTTGTTAACAAGGCAGTCTGTAAACCTCCTGTAAAAATATTTACCAGTGAATTTGTCTCCCACTGTACAGACATATAGACATAATGTGTAGGGGTGTGAATCTTCACTGGTCTTACGATTCAATTTGATTACGATTATCCTGTCAACGATTCGAATCGATCCGATATCAAGATGCGTAGCTCAGGCTGGAAACCTGTACGTTTATCTATCCTGCTTCTATTACAAATCTGCGGGGACCAATCACAAACTGGCTTATCCACCTGGTGCGCTATTGGCGGGTTTAACACGATGACGATAGAGAAGCGACCAAGCAGCTTTTTTGTTTACATTCAACATGGCGGCCACCGAAGCGCAGCAACCCGTTGATGCCGCTGTCGCTGCTACGTCACTTGGATCGTTGATTGGTTGAAGGACTATCCAATTGCGTAGAGTCATTTGAACTATGCCCGTTGATCACGCCTCTTGTGCAGTAAAAAATACAGAGCAGACTCCCCAGACATTATGTTCAATCTTAAAAGATTGAGCTTGTTCTGGTGATAGCCACACCAGCTACACATGGCTTTCATCGACAAATTAAAGCAGTCAGAATGTATATGACCTCCCCTTTTTATTGTATCTGCTCTTAAAAAAGACACTTCCTGAATGTAGCGGAGTCTGAACACAGCAGACAATAATAAGCAGCGAGCGGAAAATCAACAAGTAACATCAGTAGGCAATAAGCAATTATGGTCTGTCACTGCATCGATGCAGAATCGTCCACCTCCGCAACGTGATGCATCGATGCAGTGATTGTAGTGGTATGTGCTAATGTGGTAGTTTGATGTTACTGGCGATCCAAATGTCCTGTGTATTACCAACATGCTATAAACATCACATATACTATTTACAAAGCGTTTTTATGTCCCCAAGTAGCTGCTGTCTTTTAGTGAAATCACTTGAGTACATGCACGCACAAGATAGGGAGACACAGACAGACTCACAGTGGAAAATACCTATGGGGGCAATGAAATCTAAAGATTTCTACCAGAGGAATATTCACTTTTCCATCAGTCTGTTGCTTCATCCCTCTGTTATCACAATCCCTCGTTTATTCCTCCCTCTTTCTGCCTCCACTCTTGCAGTAGCAGACACTCACTTTCTCAAGTAAACATCACCAGATGGAAATGGACTTATTCTGTGTGTGTGTGTGTGTGTGTGTGTGTGTGTGTGTACCGTAAGTCAACTTTTGCTGTGTGTGTGTGTGTGTGAGAAAGAGATTTTTTTTTATTACTTATTCTGTACCATGCACCTCCCTTTCTTCTTGGATTCCTTTCCTAAAAGCAAATATCCCTTTCCAATGCACAGACACACTGTAACCCACTTTAATGGACCAAAGGGCTCCCATGTGTCCACTGGGGAAGGCCAATCGTCCCATCATGGGATTGCTGCTTTATGAAAAATGTATGATAGGATATGATACAAAGCAGAACTCATATCTACACAGTTGTGAATTAATCATTTGGTTTTAACAGCACTCAGTAAGTCTGCCAGTGGATTTAAAATGTATTTTATCAATGTTTTCTTTTTCGTTAACCAGCTGGTTGAGTGTTTTTGACAGAATAGGCATCCCTCTTCTCCTCTGCACTTTCATCTCTCTTTCCTTTTAATTCCATCTTTTCTTTTATCTCATTCTTTTGTCCCTCTGTCCATCCAGCACACCTCTCTCTCCTTTTTGAAGCTGCAGCTATGACTCAGTAAACTGGTCTAATCATTCTGCCCTTCCAGAAATCCGATTGCCAGCTTCCGTTTTGAAATATCATCAATATTTAATTAAGTGATTATCTCTTTAGGACACAACACAGATAGGAAAAAGGAAAGAGGCTTAAAAGTTGGCTCCAGTTCATGTATAATCCTTTTGTCAAAGTGGCCTGCCCCACACTGGTGTTACTGTCCACCCACCTGACCAAATTAAAGGCGTATAGAGAAAAAAAGAAAGACAAAAAGATGGGACCAGAATGTTTTTAGAATTGAGCTTTTTTTCCAGTCCGGGCCTCTGCCTCCCTACCAACTTCTTCCTGCTCCATCTTGAAGTTCCCCAGCTGCTTTGAGGTTTGCTAGAAGATGTAGTCATTCTGAAGCCGTTTTCACATATGAACTCCGGACAATGTCCGAGGAATCAGGTCCCGACATAGTCCAGAGTTTCCCTTTCTCACATGTAGCACACAACAGGAGATCGTCCGTCTCATATGTGTTCTCACTTACTGGAAATACCCCTTTTGGTTTAGACGAGGGGTGGTGCTGGGAAAAGCGTGCAGCAGACAGGACATGACACGGTTTCCACTGCGTCACGGAGCCGGTCGTAATTTGGTCATAAACAACTGAGTCTCTTGCTGGTCCTCTGATGATTTCGCCATCAGCCCTCACTGACAAAAGTGGCCAAAGTTGCTCCAGTTAGACATTGTCGTTGCCATCTTCGTGTAAATCACCCTTTGTGGTTTTTTTCCGGTTTTGCACCCACTCGCTTGCTGTGAATTCTCACACTTTGGGCTTAATCACAGATTACACAGACTTTGTACTAGGGAGCTGGTAGGGTAAAGATTGTTTGATATCCGATCCAACTGATTTGGACATTTGCGTTCTCACATACAGCTCCGCCGGGTAATGTAGATAAATTCATTTTTGCAATGCATGTGTGAAAGAGGCTTTAGAAATAGGGCTGCACAATTAATCGCAATTTTATCAAAATCGCAATATGAACTAGTGCAATATCCAAATCGCAGGGGGGCGCAATATTTCTTAAAGGCAAAATATGTGTCAAACCATTCTGAATTAAGTATTGTGGTGCTGCAGAGATGTCCCAGCCTACAAATCATATCCTACAGACTAAAGAAAAAAATCTTTGTTTGGTACAGATCCTCGCAAAAAATCACACTTCAATCTTTTTTTTTTAAATATATTTTACAATGAAAATGAGAATAACGATACAAAAATTATCATTCCCTCCAATAGCGTTCTCATATCGCAATATCAGTCAAAATAATCGCAATTAGATATTTTCCTAATATCGTGCAGCCCTATTTAGAAAGTGTAGAAAGAAAATACCTCCATATTTCAATTATAATGCAAACAACACGAATGCCACCTTTACCCTTTTGAAAAAGGTACACCCAAGATCTCAGCTGGGCTTTTATGTACCTTGCATTAACATCTTGAAAAGAAGACATGCTGTGGGTCATCTATATCCGAGACCAAGGCGGCCTTGAGCCAAACATATGAGCACAACTTTCACTATAAAGGTCTATAGAACCATGCAACGCACATTGTACAGTTAAACTCCTGAATCGTGAGGCTTGATCATATTGTTACTTCCTGGAGGTGGAATCTGCTGCTACAATATAACCCAAGTGTTCTATTACAGGCTGAAGTTGTAGCTTTCCTGGAGGCCATTAGGCCCTCATATTGAACTATATCAGTAGGAAAAATAGATCTATTAAACCAGCTTTGATTTTAATAGCAGGACTCTTTTAGGAGCATCCGGAGCAAACCACTAATGCTAGAATTCAAAAGCCAGTAACCAAGGTTGGCATTGCAGTCTTAAGTGGTAGCCCTGCTAGTTTCACAGGCAGGCATCAGGGCCTCTGCTGGGTAACTTGACACTCAAGGGTAGACTGTTGAACTTCTACTGATGAAAATATGCAACCCATTCTGATGCACATCATTCAGCCAGTGAAATGAGTCCATCTCTGTGCAAATAACACTGAACTCTTTTAGTATTTAAGTTTTGGTTGTATATGTGCAACTTAAAATTCAAGAATGTAAGCAAAAATGTGTATAAAGGAGGATGAGGAGGTGATGCTGAGGAGTAAGGAGAAAGAGGAGGAAAGAAGGGATAAATTCTTGGGCTGTCCTGTTAAATAAAGCCTAAGAATTCCCAAAAAAATTATCTTAAAAGAAGGGAGGATTCAAAGAAGATGAGAAGATTATAATGGGTGAGAAGGAAGGGAGGACATGGATCGAGGTGGATAGGAAGAGTGAAGGAAGAAAAGAGAGGAACCAAAGGGCAGGAGATGAAGACGAGGATGGTATCAGTCACAGACATTTGCAAAGTTAGCCTTTGTTCGTCTTTATTTTAGTAGCGGCTGAGTCAGCAGCTGCTTTCTTTGGCTCTGCCTTTATGCTAAACCGCATTAAGAGTCTCCACTGCTGGGGAAGCTCCTGTACAGTGGGGCTCCCATTAAGGCACACAACTTTTACATCTGTGTTGTTGTTGGAAGTGATAAATCAGCAGCTCTGAATAATTTACCAGCATGGATGAGGAGAGACATGAGAGAGTTAAAGGTACTACAACAGAGAATGGAAAGCTTTCATTTGGTTGTCTCTCTCTCTCTCTCTCTCTCTCTCTCTCTCTCTCTCTCTCTCTCTTACCCTCTCTCACCCTTTCCCTCACTTTTCTCCTCAATCCCTTTCTGTCCCAATCTATCTCCATATCCCCTCTCTGTTTCTCTCTCCAACTGGCTTTGGGAAGGAATTACACTGTTTGCCTCAAAACACACACACATATACACACAAATCTCTCTCCATCCAGTGTTTGTGGAATCATATATCACTATGGGCGGGGATCCTATCGAGCTAAACTTTGATTTTTTTCATGTATCAAACTGCTGTTTATCTTAATTATCTTCCCAGATGTTTTCCATTGACATAGCTTATCTATTGATAGAGATTTTTTGATAAGGATTATCAGAGGTTTGATAAAGTAGAGGGTGAAATCTACAGTAACTTCGATGTAAGTGCTTGCTTCCTGGTATCCCACACACCATAGTTTTTCTCATGCTCTGCCGAAACCGTATATTTTCCAAAGGTCAGCTTTTCAGGATCTGAATGAAGTCTAAAATTGTCAGACTTTTGCCTATTATTTATTCTTAGTGCAACGGAAAGGTCTTGCTGAAGCTTTTCTTAGGACAGAATGAAGGCAGACAGTATCATCCAGAATATGATTTCCTTTTATTTCTTCAATTTAAATCCAGACAGATATTTAAAACTACCTATGCCATGAAATGTGCTGGGTTCATTGCACTACTTACAGTTGCTGACACACTCACTGTACATCACACTGGATAAGTGAACAACCTAAAAACCTTAACCGTAAATGTAGCATGCTGTGAATGAACAGGTTGTAGGTATAATGAAGTCACCTAAGGCCCTTCAGCTCTAGAGTGGACGTAAGGGTCACTGTGGAATATCTGTTGAGTCAGAGGCACCGGATCTTTGTCATCATGTTTTATGTACTGTTTCTTTTTTTTTTTTTTTTTTACCTTATTTTGACTGTGATCACAGAAACGGTCAAAAGCACATCTTCCACTGTCAGTTTTTCTTTTCAAAACAACCTATCCCATGATTTCCTGTTATTGTTTTTGGTAAATATAGTTGTGTATTTTTTGCAGACCACAGGTTAAAATGGCTCATGTTTTTGAGATTTAGACCGAAAGAAACAAAACCAAGTCAGTTAAGTCAAGGTAATTATTAAGGATCTGACTCTCTTTGCAAAATTGTAAATGGATGTTCAACGATTTGAGTTTTAAAAGCAGCCTGAAGGAGTAAACTCAATGAAAGGAATAGATGCGTCAGAGTTTGAATAAGTGTTGTGAATGTTTTTACATCTGTTAATAGGCCCTGCTTCTAAATTTAGGAGTCTGCTCTAATCTATAATGAAAGCACAAGGTTCACTGCTTTGTGCTCTTCTTCTACAACCAATTAACCTCGCCAAACCTATCTGTGTGTAATTTGCTGTGAAATGTAGTGTGCTGGCTAAAGGACAGTGTTAATTACAATTATGATCAATGATCGTGTAATTTCTTAAAGCCCACTTAGTCATTTTATATTTGTCTTCTCGCAGAAAGACTTGTAAATATCTCTTTATCATGGCTTTTAGAAAATGTCTAACTTTAGGAGTTGATGGATTTATTTTAAAGGTTTCCTAAGTTTCAGCAGTTTCACTGAATTCTGTGGAGCTCAGTAGATAAAGGAAGACACTAACACTGCTGGGGTTTTAGAGGATGACTCCCTCTGGGGCCTCCCATGCTGGTGAGTGGATGCTTCTATGAGAGTGTAAGGCACTTAGTATAAAAGCATCCGCCAAATGGCATTTGTTAGTTATTGGGATGTCAGCTGTGCTGCTTTATCAGCAGCATGAAGCCTCAACTCAGCTCTGTTTAAACAGAGTCACGTCTGAGTGGTTAGTTTTATCAGAGGCGCGAGGTTGTGATGTCCACATGTGAGCCATCTTTGTTTTCAAACTAGGTCAGTACTGTACATGAGATTTTAAATAGCTTAGTGGACGTCATCTCAACGTCAAGAGGCTGGATGGTCACATTCTTAACTTGTGTTGACCTCGGGTCACATTGACCCGTTTTAAATTTTTGTTTTATATCAGAAAATATGGGACGTAGAAATAAGCGCTGAAAATGTGTAGAAGAAAAATTAAAAAATTTAAAACGTTGGAAAAAGGAAAAACAAATTGTGAAAAAAAGGCATCAAAAATGTCAGAAAAAAGTGTTTTTTTCGAGGTTGAAGGGAAGACAACACAAGTATTTAGCAGCATGACAGATTAAGCAGGATTCAGCTATGGGAATTTGACCAATTTTGATCCAGCCATTCAGGTGTTCAGAGTTGCTAGTCTCACAACTGTTCTCCGACATGTTTGACATCAGCAACTGGTTGCCCAACCATGAATGAAGTAAACACTATAGCAGAACGATACCAACCTTAAAATCAATTTGTGCAGGGCGCCTGGTTAGCTCACCTGGTAGAGCGGGCGCCCATATGTAGAGGTTTACTCCTCAACGCAGTGGCCGCGGGTTTGACTCCGACCTGCGGCCCTTTGCTGCATGTCATTCCCCCTCTCTCTTCCCTTTCAAGTCTAAGTTGAAATCAAATTGCCTAAATTGCCCAAAAAATAATCTTTAAAAAAATAAAATCTATTTGTGTAGTGCAAACATATTTGCACATCGAGTACTCAGGATACAGAGGAACATAGTTGAAAATAACCTTGAAATAAATGCAAAATGGGCCGAAGTTAACCTGAAACCCATTTCTTTTTTGGGTCTCATCAAACTCTGGTAGCGGATCTCTAGCTGCATTAATCCAAATTTACGGTGCAGAATTTTCTCATCATACTGTAGATGCATCAAGTATAGGTACTGATTTATAGTTCAGCATGAAAATTTAACCCACTGATTACATTTTTTATTAACTTGATGATGTAGAGCAGTGTGGGGACATTCACAGTAGAATTTAGTTTACCACTACACAAACATATACACTACATTTGTTCATATAGAAATACAGATATAGACAATCCTGCTGCCTGCATGCATCCGCATAAGCCCATGTCTCACAGTTACTCTACATTGTTCTGTGGAAATGCTCCTGTGTAGTGAAGCAGAAATTTTAATAAGGACTTTACAAGGCAGAGATTTGATTCTCTTTCTCTCCCTCATGCTGTCTCCCTCACTCACGCATGCATACCTGCACACGCCGTTTCATTCAAATCCCACCCGGGTTGAGCGGTCAAGGGGGTAAGCAAGCGAGGGGGGAGGAACATGTAATGAATATTGGGACATATATTAACTGTCACAATGGGACGTCCACTTTCACTTTTTCGTCTTCTCGCTCGCCTTTCTTCGGGGTCACTCAGCCCTTCGCTCTCCCTCTGAGCTGTAGCTGCTCATCTGCCTTTAACGCCCCTCGTCCTTACACACTCAGACTGACTAATATGGCTCATGTGAGGAGGGTCAGAAAGTGGTAGAGAGCGAGGACGATGGGGAGAGACAAGTAATGTTAAACAAATTAGGTAATCAGGCAAGCATTTTTGACTTCGGAAAGATGTTCAAATTGTAATAATAAAAACCAGAATACTTGGACCAAAATTAAAGTTTAGTCACCTGTGTTTGGCTTAGTAAAAGTTGAACCCAATTGCATATCTGGTGTGTATTCAAATATTTTTCAATGTAGTATAAAGGGTTAGTTCACAAGAAAAATATATAACATGAGCAATGTCCACGTTGCTATGGATAATGCACAGACCTCAATGTGGACAATTCTGTTTTTACTCTCTACTGAAGAAAGCGCCCCCTTGAAGACGATTGACAGCTTGTCCTTTAGATTATCTGATTTGGAGAAAGATATGCTGCTGTTGAATTTTATTATTTAATTTGTCAAAGCTGTAAGCACCACAAACAATCGGGGTGGCACCAGGAATTTAAAAATGGTTGTACTTTTTACCATTCGTACATTCTGGGTTAGGAATAAGAACGCCACACAGAGAGCGAGAGGGAGAGAAAAAGGGACACCGTTGTGAAAGGATTGTAACCACAGCAGGGACACTTGTCTGGTATCTCTCAACAAGACGACCTATAAGAGAGATCAGGGGAGGTGGAGGAGGAGAAACTGAGAAATGCAGCGGTGGAGGGAGCCAGGGAGGAGAGGGGTCTTTTTTTGAAGCTCAGTGGAGCGTTGATGTGTCTTTGTCCAGCTGAGAGCAAAGAGATAGGGAATCTGTCAGGGGGAGACCAGGGGGTCTGCAGAGGGGCACATGCAGGAGAAACAAACAGAGTGGAAGGAGAGATGGAGGGTAAGGCTGAGGTAAAGGGAGAGAGAGAGAGAGAGAGAGAGAGAGAGAGAGAGAGAGAGAGCGGGATATTAATGTGACGATAAAGACCAACAGAGACAGAATGAGGGATTAAGAGGAGACTGCTGTGATAATAATTGCTATCACCATTCCTTTTTATTTCTATTTTGCTGTTGCAGTGAAGGCGGCCTTTTGTTGGGGGGAGTCAGGTGAATCACTAAAGCTGCCCCAGGCAGGATTTCGATGTAAAATCACACCCGTGCAGTCGGCCTAAATCACAAACCAGTGCTGCAGTGGAGGAAAGCATCAAATTCCACCTACAATATAGTATCATTTCCTCCTGTCTGGTATGGATCATTCTTAATTCTCTTTGACAAACCCCCCCAAATTGAGTAACATACAGTTTACCTTTTATCTCACAGGGTCGACAGTGTAGCAGCATTTTGTGTAAACTAGTTTATTTCATTGTGACTGTGTGTGTGTGTGTGTGTGTGTGTGTGTGTGTGTGTGTGTGTGTGTGTGTGTTCTTGTTTAACTATATTCGTGGGGTCCAAAAACCGGGAATATAGTATACTTGTGGGGTGCAGACAGCTTTGTGGGGCCAAAATGCTGGACCCCACAAGTTTAAAGGGCTGTTTGAGGGTTAAGACTTGGTTTTAGGATTAGGGTTAGAATTAGGTTATGGTTAGAGTGAGGGTAAGGGTTAAGGTTAGGTATTTAGTTGTGATGGTTAAGGTTAGGGTAAAGGGCTAGGGAATGCATTATGTCAATGACGGGTCCCCACAAAGATAGTGAAACGCACTGTGTGTGTGTGTGTGTCTCTGTGGTGTGTGCTGCCATTAAATGTATGTTGTGCACCCATTGTTAAAACATGGAGATTACACATCCTGAATGGGCCCTTTATTCTTCATATTAAAAATGGATAGAGAGTAGGGAAGAAGGGAGAAGATATAAAGAGGTGAGAGCATAGGAAAGGATGGCACACAGGACCTAGAAGTTACATTAGAGGTATCAATAAATCAAGAAATAAGAGAGTAGTTTAGAAATCAAGGAAAAGAGGTATGCTACGTCTCTCTTTCACATAGCTTTTTACTATGTTTCAGCTGCTGAAAATAGCTGTATTACTCTTGTGCAACTTCTATGTTGTCAATGTTTACTCCTGCTGTCTCTTTTGTTGAAAAAATGAGATGGACTTTAGCTGTGCTGGCGTAAGAAATGCATATTTATCATTAAAAAAGATACACAATTGGGCATTAGCCGCTCCATTATTTCGAACTTCAAATCTAATTACATTTCAACTTGTAATGCATGGGTGAGCCCACATTCAATTATGAAGGCTTTATGCTTTATTTTAGGTGGTCTTAATTATTTATGTCATTTTCTAATGAGCTTCCACATTCTCATGGCAAAAACATCTCCATTTTTTATGGTTTTCTCGTGACCATTAAAAGCTGATTTACAGGGTTATTGCCTGGGGTTTGGAATCGTTCAATCATTTCTTGAGATCTAACAAAAAATCTGCTACAAAGTTGACTTACGGGCAAATAGTCAACATTTCTTCTGGATAAAATGTAGTTTTCATTCGCATGTTTACTGCCCATTTTATTGTGGTAATGGAGGGTCTCTGTCTCAGTCAAGCTTTTGTTTTTTTGGGTGATACAAACTCAACATTTTCATAAATGTTGATTTAACATCACCAGTAAGGTGGCTGAGAGAATAAGCTCTTATCCTCTTATCCTCTTGTCCTCCGGCTCTCTTCTCTTACAGTTTCTCTTGCAATTTTATATACGAACAGTATTTCCTATTTATTGCTACAGTAACTGACCTTATATTACTAGCCATATAAAATCTAGCGAACCCTCTTGAACTTGTCCTGTGGTATACTGATGACCTTGTTTTTATGGGCATTATAGTGAATCTATTTTTAACCTTTTTGAGATAAAGCCTGCTTGAGTTTAACCCGTAAAAGGAAAGTTAATGGCTTAATGGAAAGACTTTGAGCTATGTCCCCTTGCCAATGATGGTCAGCCTGTTGAAGCAGAGTCTGAGCTGATGATGTCTGGATGCTTTTTGTGGCTAATCTTAATTGTGAAATCAGCAGTAAAGTAGCCAGGTATAACTTAGGAAACAATTTATTTATTTTACTGTAAACTCTCAGTAACACACAAAGAGAAAGAAAGATACTTCAGTCACATTGAAGACATTATCCCAGGTGATAGATTGTATAATAGTACACCATAAGAAATGGGAAGTTTTTCTCTCACTTTTTATTATTAACACTGGGAGAACCATCACCTTATCGTGGTGGAGAGGTTTGTGTGTCCCTATGAACCTGAGGGCTGTGTTGTCTGGAGCTTTGTGCTCCTGGTAGGGTCTCCCAAGGCAAAGTGGTCTCAGGTGAGGGGCCAGACAAAGAATGGTTCAAAAACCCTATGAAAAAACGAGGTAGAGATGATGTGACCCTGCCCGGAGGAAGCCCGGGGCCCCCGTCTGGAGCCAGGCCCAGATGGAGGGCCCGTCAGCGAGCGCCTGGTGGCCGGGTTTGCCACGGAGCCCGGCCGGGCACAGCCCGAAAAAGCTACGTGGCACCTCTCTCTCCAACCCATGGGCCCACCACCTGTGGGAGGAACCGCTGGGGTCGGGTGCGCTGCCACATGGGTGGCAGTGAAGGTCAGGGGCCTCGACGGACCAGACCCGGGCAGCAGACGCTGGCTCTGGGGACGTGGAACGTCACCTCTCTGTGGGGGAAGGAACCGGAACTTGTGCGGGAGGTGGAGAACTACCAGTTGGATCTGGTGGGGCTTACCTCTACGCACAGTCTCGGTTCTGGAACCATACTCCTGGATAGGGGTTGGACTCTTTTCTTCTCCGGAGTTGCCCAGGGTGTGAGGCGCCGGGCGGGTGTGGGGATACTCACAAGCCCCCGGCTGAGCGCCGCTACGTTGGAGTTTACCCCGGTGGACGAGAGGGTCGCCTCCCAACGCCTGCGGGTTGTGGGGGGGAAAACTCTGACTGTTGTTTGTGCGTATGCACCAAACAAGAGCTCGGAGTATTCGACCTTCTTGGAGACCTTGAATGGAGTCCTGTATGGGGCTCCAGTAGGGGACTCCATAGTTCTGCTGGGGGACTTCAACGCGCACGTGGGCAATGATGGAGACACATGGAGAGGCGTGATTGGGAGGAACGGCCTCCCTGATCTAAACCAGAGTGGTTGTTTGTTGTTGGACTTCTGTGCTAGTCATGGATTGTCTATAACGAACACCATGTTCGAACATAGGGATGCTCATAAGTGTACTTGGTACCAGAGCACCCTAGGCCAAAGGTCAATGATCGATTTTATAATCGTTTCATCTGATCTGAGGCCGTATGTTTTGGACACTCGGGTGAAGAGAGGGGCAGAGCTGTCAACTGATCACCATCTGGTGGTGAGTTGGGTCAGAGGATGGGGGAAGACTCTGGACAGACCTGGTAAACCCAAACGGGTAGTGCGGGTGAACTGGGAACGTCTGGAGGAGGCCCCTGTCCGACAGACTTTCAACTCACACCTCCGGCGGAGCTTTTCGTGCATCCCTGTGGAGGCTGGGGGCATTGAACCCGAGTGGACAATGTTCAAAGTTTCCATTGCTGAAGCTGCGGCGGGGAGCTGTGGTCTTAGGGTCTTAGGTGCCTCAAGGGGCGGCAACCCACGAACACCGTGGTGGACACCGGTGGTCAGGGAAGCCGTCCGACTGAAGAAGGAGTCTTTCTGGGATATGTTATCCCAGGGGACTCCGGAGGCAGTTGCAAGGTACCGAAGGGCCCGAAGGGCTGCAGCCTCTGCCGTGAAAGAGGCAAAGCAGCGGGTGTGGGAGAAGTTCGGAGAAGACATGGAGAAGGACTTTCGGTCGGCACCAAGGTGCTTCTGGAAAACCGTTCGCCACCTCAGGAGGGGGAAGCGGGGAACCATCCAAGCTGTGTACAGTAAGGATGGGACGCTGCTGACCTCAACTGAGGAGGTAATAGGGCGGTGGAAGGAGCACTTTGAGGAACTCCTAAATCCGACTAATACGCCCTCTATGGTAGAGGCAGAGCTGGAGGATGATGGGGGATTGTCGTCAATTTCCCTGGTGGAAGTTGCTGAGGTAGTTAAACAACTTCACAGTGGCAAAGCCCCAGGGATTGATGAGATCCGTCCAGAAATGCTTAAAGCTCTGGGTGTGGAGGGGTTGTCTTGGTTGACACGCCTCTTCAACATTGCGTGGAAGTCGGGGACGGTGCCTAAGGAGTGGCAGACCGGGGTGGTGGTTCCCCTTTTCAAAAAGGGGGACCAGAGGGTGTGTGCCAATTGCAGGGGTATCACGCTTCTCAGCCTCCCCGGTAAAGTCTACTCCAAGGTGCTGGAAAGGAGGGTTCGGTCGATAGTCGAACCTCAGGTTGAAGAGGAACAATGCGGATTCCGTCTTGGTCGTGGAGCAGCGGACCAGATCTTTACTCTCGCAAGGATCCTGGAGGGAGCCTGGGAGTATGCCCAACCGGTCTACATGTGCTTTGTGGATCTGGAGAAGGCGTATGACCGGGTCCCCCGGGAGACACTGTGGGAGGTGCTGCGGGAGTATGGGGTGAGGGGGTCCCTTCTCAGGGCCATCCAATCTCTGTACGACCAAAGCGAGAGCTGTGTCCGGGTTCTCGGCAGTAAGTCGGACTCGTTTCAGGTGAGAGTTGGCCTCCGCCAGGGCTGCGCTTTGTCACCAATCCTGTTTGTAGTATTTATGGACAGGATATCGAGGCGTAGTCGGGGTGGAGAGGGGTTGCAGTTTGGTGAGCTGGGGATCTCATCGCTGCTTTTTGCAGATGATGTGGTCCTGATGGCATCGTCGGCCTGTGACCTTCAGCACTCACTGGATCGGTTCGCAGCCGAGTGTGAAGCGGCTGGGATGAGGATCAGCACCTCTAAATCTGAGGCCATGGTTCTCAGCAGGAAACCGATGGAGTGCCTTCTCCAGGTAGGGAATGAGTCTTTACCCCAAGTGAAGGAGTTCAAGTACCTTGGAGTCTTGTTCGCGAGTGAGGGAACAATGGAGCGGGAGATTGGTCGGAGAATCGGCGCAGCGGGTGCGGTATTACACTCAATTTATCGCACCGTTGTGACGAAAAGAGAGCTGAGCCAGAAGGCAAAGCTCTCAATCTCCCGGTCAGTTTTCGTTCCTACCCTCACCTATGGTCATGAAGGCTGGGTCATGACCGAAAGAACGAGATCCAGGGTACAAGCGGCCGAAATGGGTTTCCTCAGGAGGGTGGCTGGCGTCTCCCTTAGAGATAGGGTGAGAAGCTCAGTCATCCGTGAGGAGCTCGGAGTAGAGCCGCTGCTCCTTCGCGTCGAAAGGAGCCAGTTGAGGTGGTTCGGGCATCTGGTAAGGATGCCCCCTGGGCGCCTCCATAGGGAGGTTTTCCAGGCACGTCCAGCTGGGAGGAGGCCTCGGGGAAGACCCAGGACTAGGTGGAGGGATTATATCTCCAACCTGGCCTGGGAACGCCTCGGGATCCCCCAGTCGGAGCTGGTTAATGTGGCTCGGGAAAGGGAAGTTTGGGGTCCCCTGCTGGAGCTGCTACCCCCGCGACCCGTTACCGGATAAGCGGAAGAAGATGGATGGATGGACTGGGAGAAAAGGCAGGTGATTCTCTCAAAAACTTTTTCTCTCCTCTCTCTGGTTTCCACTATCTTTCATCATATACGCCCACATGTAGTCTATTCAACTTATATTAGCTCCAGTGCGTTTTGCAGTATTCTGATAAATCTCCTGTCCTGGTTCCTAGATAAAATATACAGTATATGTACAAACTTCTGGGGGATGTTCGCCTAAACACGGCAACACTGAAAACGCTTTTAGAGAGATCACCAAGTAATGGATAATTAACAAAGACCGGATAGACTCTCTTACGTTTCTAACTGCACTCATACTGTAACAATTCTTCACTTGCAACCAAAGTAAGATACAAATACTGCCCAATGTTGCCATGTCAATATTCATCTGCACCAAAGGATAAACACTGTTTTTTTGGTGATCATCTGACACTTTGTCTAGTGTCACCATTGGTTCAAAATGTTGTCAAATATCGGAATCGAACAGGTGGACTGCCATGGCATCTGAGCAGATTGCTGCTCCCCAGAAGATTAACCCTTCTCTGTTTTGTTCACTCAAAGAGTTTCAGTAGATGTTCTGGGTCCCCAGAGGATAATCCTCTAGCATCACTGCCAAAATTATGCATGCTCCCAAGCGGATGAAACCCTTGTGTTTTTAGTGATTGTATGCTTTTTTAGGGATACACCGATCAGATTTTGATATCGAATATCGGGCACATACTGACCCAAATAGCAGGAGCGGGTATCTGTGACAATCTCGTCGGGCATGTATTTTCTATGTGAAGAAAGCATGATATAGGCCTATACTTAAAAAAAAAAAATATATATATATATATATATATATATATATGGTATTTTTACAATAACAACAACAACTCTTAAATACTTTGTTTGTTGGTCTATTTTTGAGATCGCTGGTGAAACTGGAAATTATTGGGTGTGAAGCTGTCAATTACTGTAAGGCTTAAATTATGCCCACTGGCTGTTTTCTCAATATCCAAGCTAGTGTTCCACAGAGTATCTATACTGTACATCAGATATTGATGGATACTTGTACATAGTAACCTTTGTTTTATCTCCTCGTTGAGATTAAGATATATGTTGCAAGACAGGCCAAAAGACAGCAAACTTAAGTTAAGGTTTGACTAAATGTCCAGCAGTGATAACATTAAGATTAGAAGATCATTTAAAGTTTAGTCTGTATCATCTGTTTGTTATGAACGCAATTTCACACATAATCATCTGGAGCTGTTCCAGTCGATGGTAAAGTTTCAGCAACCAAACCTTTACATTGTTTAGTGACCAATGGCTGACATTGTCTACCACATGCAAATAATGATTTAGTTCACCGAGAGAAAACAGAATTTATAAAAAAAAAGACAAAATGTGTGCAGATGAGATAAACAATAAATAAGAGGCTTATAAAAGCAACTAAACTCAAAGTAAATCCAAACAGAAAATATCAAAACGATAAGCAGCGAAACATCTGACTTTGATAATGGCATCAAAACAGGCAACAGAATGAAACATGATGGGAAATTGTAAAACAACAAGATGCAGAGGTTAATGTTTCAAGAAAAAAGCCAAATTAGTGGTGGTACATTTTTAAAGGCCAAAGAAGAGGCATTAACACCGACGGGAAACTCAGATTAGTTTACCTTACCAGAGATTGGAGGTTTGTATCTGACAGAAACAATGCACTTTTATTTTTCAATAGCATATGTGCTTTATTGCACATGTTTCAGAAGACACTTTATCTTCTCCATAGAGAATCTTGTTTATTTCTATAATCTTGTTTTTTTAAAAGCAGGATGAGCACTCTACTCTAGACTGACATCTACTTTTGTCAAAGAACACCACACAGCAACATTTTTTTTTTTACACGCGGTGAATCACACACAACTGATTGTTTTGTGTTCCTCAGTCGTAGATGTTTTCATGACATAGTCCATGCACAGAAACGTAAGTAACACACAATAAAAGGCCATGAAGAAATCTTTACATTTGCTGTGTGTTTTCAGGGCGGTATTTCAAGAGAGGGAGCTGGAGGTCAAGCTATTACGATTGTGCAATAAGTCCTTCAAATTAACCAATAACAACACATGCAGTTTGTCCATGCCTGTAGCACGACACATAGAAGTGTTTTCTGATCTGATGTCCTATATGCAGGGACAACAGGTTCTCACACTCATCTCGTAAAATACGGACGCTTGGTCAGGTGCCTTTGTCGTTCTTATTGACGCTAAAAGTCTCCTTTAGCGCTATAAGTAAACGCGCTTGGTCGGGACTATTGCCGTCCCTTTAGCGCTATAAGCAAACGCGCTTGGTCGGGACTATTGCCGTCCCTTTAGCGCTATAAGTAAACGCGCTTGGTCGGGACTATTGCCGTCCCTTTAGCGCTATAAGTAAACGCGCTTGGTCAGGACTATTGCCGTCCCTTTTGACGCAGTTATGTTAAGGAAAAGGTCGTGGGTGGGCTTACGGTTCCGTGACACGCGGGAAGAACGGGATGGTTATGTTTAGGAAAGGGTCGTGGGTGGGCGTACGGTTCTGTGACACGTGGGAGGAAAATAAAAAGCGAAATAGCAAGCGTGACAAGCGGGATGCGAACCCCGCTCTCCTGGGTGAAAGTCCTGTGTTTGTCTGACCCATCCACCACCCCAACCAACCTCCTTGCGCGGAAATTTGCCCTTACATACTACTCGCTAAATCCTATCTAACTGCTGCTCTCCCCAGTGCGTTACACAAATACGCTGAAAGACGCCTTTTTCGTCACATCAGACGCTGACAGCCACTGTCCAAACGTCCTTATTTTACGAGTTCGGGATGAGAACGGGTTGGCAGGGAAGCCATTACAAATCCCTGTAGACAACTGAATCAGTTTTATGATGTGACGATGCCTTGATTAAGGTTTGGTTAGGTTTAGGTATAGAAATGACTTGGTTCGGTTTAGGGTAACATCGTGGTTTGGGTTAAAATGACTACTTTGCTAAGGCTAGGGGACTGTTATCATCATGACGTCAGGGAATGGTCATGCTTAAAGAACAATAACGTTGACTCATGGTTGGAAACGGGACACGGACAGCGGTCCAAGTCAAAAAATACATACTGTACAGTAGACAATGTGGTTTATTTATGGATTGCAAACATCCCCAAAAAACAATTGTTGAAGTGAAAACACATATTTCCAACATGTTCCCAAGATGTTGAAAGACAAAACATGCAACATAAAACTAAACAATAAAATCATGAAATCCATAAATACATAACCACAAATTAAATAAGAAATGTCCACATCAAAACACAACTACAAGGACTATGTGATGAATGTTCCCGTAGACCATTTCCTCTTAATTATCATCGAAGTTCAAGCAGAATATGTAACTTCACATGAGGAATGTGTGCAGACATTGTTAAACTAAACCTCCTAATGAGCATGTGAGGCATTTCTAAATTGAAAAGGAACGGCGGTAATGTAACACTTCCTCTGATACAGTGCTGAGATCGGCATGTGACATTTTCTCAAGACAGATGCGGCTTGTTCTCACGTCAGGATCTTCAATGTGACAACAATCAAGACAAAAGCCAGACTCACTTCACTGCTGAAGTGGCTCTGATTGGCTTCTGATATTCTCCTCTCTTAGGAAACACAGTGTTCTCAACATACAATTGGGCTTATTCAAGGACTGTAGATGTTGGGTTGCGGGTAACAAAATGTATTTTTCATTAACATTGTAAAATCCTTAATAGTGGTAAGACAATGAATCTGTAAACTCATAACCAAGCCAGTATTTCTTCTCTGATCAGAAGAGCTGGTGTGTTTAGGTCAAACTTGCACTGTTGTTACTGTAACAATCTTGAACAACCTGCATACATGCTGTGTGTGTGTGTGTGTGTGTGTGTGTGTGTGTGTGTGTGTGTGTGTGTGTGTGTGTACTGTATATAGAGAGATACATCATATAGGTGGGGTTAACAGAGCTACAGCCAATCCATTTCCCATCCATGCTGACATTTTTGTGTGTGTGTGTGTGTGTGTGTGTGTGTGTGTGTGTGTGTGTGTGTGTGTGTGTGTGTGTGTGTGTACAGTGGCGTTAAACTGAGGAAAATCTATCCTGGCAAATCAATCATTTGCCATTACGGTCAGATTAAATGTCCACACAATCAGCAACTGCTGAGAAGACACACACACACACACACACACACACACACACACACACACACACACAGCTGTAATTATGTGGAAAGTACAGTGGCCATTTCTTTTCATTGATGTCCCGATCCTGTAAATGGTTGCAGCGATAAAGTTGATCTAAAGATTCAGGGGGTACAAAATAAAGCACAGTAATAGTGTTTGATTATCTGTCTCACTTTGACTGTGTGTGTGTGTTTGTGTGTGTGTGTGTGTGTGTGTGTGTGTGTGTGTGTGTGTTTCTGCTATTTAAGAGAAAGAAAACCCTTGTGAATAGTTACAGAAGTACAGGGTCCTAAATAGCTCCCCTGACATGATTGCCAGTGTAAAACAGACACACACAGTCACGGAAACATACTGTATGTCCATGCATACACACAACGTGCTGTTAGTTATGTCTGTTACAGTGTGAGTCGCTGTCTCTCATGGTAACTGGCAGACCATTACATACCGTGTCACAAACATGCAGACGTGCTGAAAAGCAACACAAAACATAAACCAGCATGCATGAAAGCACGCACGGGCGTGCGCACACACACACACACACACACACACACACACACACAAGGCATCTGACATATATTAGTGTGAGGAGAGCAACATAACGGCAGTAAATACTCGCTTGTAAACACACAAAGTTTCTAACTATAACTTCAATGCCTGTTCACATTCAAGATCAATTAAATCAATATTTAAAATAGACTTGCAAAAAGTGAATGAACCACAGAAGAAAAGGCCCATGAAATGATTAAAGATTCAAAATAATTGACTTTGCACAGCTAATGTGAGAAGTGAGCTTTGAAAACACTGACAATCACAAGCACAACAAAATGACTTTCGCTCTCTTTCTCATTCTGTCTTCACCTCCCTGCCTCAGTCTATATGCAGCCCTCACCCTCAAAGACATGAAAAATTAATGCATTCCTTAAACATTTAGAACACCTATAAAGTTTACTTTTTCCAGGTTCAAGGTTTCGATGTGGCCTCGACCTGAAGGGCAAGCACAGTTTAAGCTACTTCTCTGTACAAATTCGAACTTCAAGCATCCCTGAGAAGCATTCGCTATACCGCCTAAGTGACCTCCTGAATTCAAACTAGCACACTCAGCAGGCTTTATTACCAGGATTAATAATACATGGATATCTGAATAATTGCCTATATTTATTAATCATGGAAATCACACTGCAAATACATTCTTACACAATAAGGTTTTATTTTTGTATGTGAACGCATTTAAAAGACTCAAAATGAACTGCAAAATGAAGGTGGCCCACATTTAAATTGATTAAGAATTGATGCAGGATACTGGACAATCTTAATGGCTAGTACCACTGTTCAAACATACCGCAAAACTGCAGAATTTTTTTTGTAAATCATTTCTCATTTCCAAAAGTAGCTAAAAGATGTTTGGCAGGTATGACCTTTTGCTGAAAAACCAAACCCTGAGGATAATAAACACCTCTGTGTCTGCCACAGAAAGAGACAGTTTGGTGTGTGATTTATATTGTTGGAAAAAAAAGTCTTGTGCAACCAATTTAGAGTTATCCATCCGTAAATTGTGGCTCCGTACCTGCGTACCTCCAGGTTATGGTGTCAGCAGACACATCATTCAGCTGCCCTGTGTTGCATATTTCAAGTGTTTCTTGTACCATGTTATAGATCTGCCCTGGGGGTCTTCTTTAGTTTGTAAGTTTTATTTGATTATTTAGGACAATGCACATTAATCAACATTTCTGTAATGTAGTGTCTGTATGTAGAATACCTCTTAACATTGGACTTCCTGGAGGAATCCTAATCAGATTATTGGACCACCTTAACAGGCTTCTTCCAGTGCAAATAAGCAGCGACTCTTCACAGAGAAAGGACTCTAATTTTAACTGTTTATAATTGCAATATTGTTCTTTGGTCAGTTTGCGAAGTCCAAGGTAATAATTGAGGGTTGTGATGTAGACTTGTAATTTAAGGCTAAGATCCCTCTCCATCACCAAAAGCTGGACAATAAGATTGTATGGCTGGAGGTGTTTGGTATTGGTAAATGTTGGATGCTCCTGTGGACCCTTGTCATTAGAAGCAGTTTTTAAATTTTCTAAAGGTGGGCTCAGTATCCCTAGTCCAGTCAAGATACCATCCTTAGCTTTTCAGTCTGCATATAGTCCACAAACAGCTCTCTGTCTGGTTCCTCACCTCCAAGTTGAGAGATCCTACCAGGTGTTATTCTCTAGGCTCCCCAGGTCATGTGGTACACACCACATATGTGGGAGGTATCTTAAGCTTGACACATTTTGGCAGCCACCTCTCAAAATTACATTGAAAGTGTGATGGTCTTATTACATGTTTGACATAGTCAGTTACTACTGTATCTGTAGTCTCGCTTTGCCAGACCTTCCTCCACAGCGCTGCGGAGGAGGGTCTGGCTAGTCCACACAGCATTCCGGGATGGGAAAAAAACTGCTCTGGTTTATTGGCGTTTCTTTAAACCAGTCAAAATTGTCATGGGCGGCGCTAAGCTCCGCACAGAGCCGCTGCAAAATAACCTCGGGAAGGAACTTGTTTTGGTGGTGTACGTTCAAAAGTTGTTTTATTCTAGCGGAATGTCCTGCGGCACTGGAGCAATCCCGGAAGTGGAACTTCATGGATATAAACTACTGAATCTGTGACCACAGTCAAGCACATTGTCTTAAAGGATTAACTTGTTGTTTAGATTTAGATGTTTTAGAGGACTTGGTTGCATTCCACCCGCAAACCGGCCAATTATAAGCAGCACCAAGCCTAAGGTCCTGTTAGTATTGAAACTAGGTGTCTGCACTGGTGCGCAAGTGTCTTTTCATTTAGGGGTTAAGTTTTATATTTGTTTTATTTTATTGTATCTTATTTATATCTTCTATTTCATTGTATTACTCTCTTTCAAATCATATTCATGTTTTATACTGTCTTTTTACATTGCCTATACCACTAAACTTGCCTTGCCCTTTGCCCCTGCACCATCTGAATGTCCATAAGCAATTTCATTTTTAAAATTTGGCCAATCAAGGTTTCCGTTTTAATTAGAGTTTGCGTTTCAGCTTCAAAAGTCTGCATGTGTAATTACTGACTGTTTGGCTTGAATCACTTGACACCTGCCAAAGTGACTGGTAGATGGTAGAGCAGATAATAACCATCTTTCTTGAAACGTGTTTGGCTGTTGCATTATAAACACTGTCTTGTAAATGCAATAATTCACAGCCACTCTGGCCAGCGGAATTAATTAATTTCCTACACCCTGCTTTAACCTCTAGACTAGTCCTGTCATGATAACAAATTTTGCTGGATGATAAATTGTCCCAGAAATTATTGCGATAAATGATAATATTGTCGTTCTGAGACCATTTTCATCTAATATAATGATAATGGCATAATAATGCAGGTACACCTTTTCAAAGATCAATAAACTCATCAAAAACTTTTATTTCTAAAGAATATTTAACACTGGAACTGGAAGACATTTTAAATATCCACAATAAATGAACAAAACATCCAAAAACAATAAATAAAATGGACTCTCGGTCTCTGTTAACAAGAAATGCACTGGAATAAAAACCAAACACAATCAAAAACAAAAACACATGTCATTTTTTTACCATCTAACCCTATATCACTCAAAATATTGTATATGCTACAGGACTAAAGCTACTGTTGCACCTGTAATCTTGCAATAAGGCTCATTAAAAAAGTTATTATACTTAAATTAAGGATGGGAATCACAAGAGGCCCCACGATACGATATCAACACGATACTTATGTCACGATACGATATCTTGCAATTTATTACCTTTTTTCGAACTTCAAATTTTTCCTAAATTGAAATTGTGTCCCCAAAAGGAAACTTTGTCAACATCTGTTTTATCTGTTTGTTAATCTCACTTCAATTGTATTGCTGCATAATGGGATTGTCAAGCAGACAAACTGACCAACACATATATAATAATAGATTGATACTTGGCGTCTGTGTATCGATACAGTATCGCCACGGAAAATATTGCGATACTATGCTGTATTGATTTTCCCCCCCCACACCTCTATTATATATTTATATTACTTAATACTTACACTTTGCCATGGCCCTTAGAAATATGGTATTTTAGTAGCAGAATAGGGTGACAGGGTCAGAGGTAGTACTGTGATTACCATGGCAACACACCATAGATTGATGTCTCTGTGACAACCTATTTTAATTAACCAAATTAGGGTGGCACAAGAGATGCCACTTTTCTCTGAAAAATTTTAAAACGCCTGTCTCGAAAAACTCAAAAGGAAGGGGAGCAACAATTAAATGGAGAGAGGGAAGGAGAGAAAAGGGAGAGAGAGATTTAGAGACATTGAATGAGATCCAAAGAGAGAGACATGAGCAGAGAAAACAATGACGAAACACCCCTGTTGCATCAAAGACAGACCAAACAAAATCCCCTGAGTTCCTGCTTTGTTCCACTGAGCCCTGCTGACTTAGAAACCGCTGTTGCTGCTGCTGCCATGATAGACTTCAAGGAAATAACCCGTCATTTTACACTCAGCAAAATCATCCATTACGCTTCAAAAAAGCAAAGCACCAGGCTTTATCTGTCTCCAAGATGCAAAGAGAGAGGTGATAGCGGGGGAGAAAATTCAAATATATTAAAATATGCTAGAGAAACAGAGAGAGTGCACGAGGGAGGCAGTGGGTTGCAAAAATCAAATCAAAAACTCAATTGAGTGGCACAACAGATACAATACATATACAGATATCATTTGGCTTATTTAGTTTTGAATCATCTGTAATGTTATCCTATCACTCACAATAAATATGGAGCTATCAACAGGCCTGGTGAGCGGCAATGATGGAATTCGTTGAGGCTGCTCCTCTTGCTATTCCTATTTTTCTATTTTTTTTAATTGGTGGGAGGAAGAATTAATAATCACATATTCCAGTTGGTGGACATGTTTTCTAAAACCCTACATAGTATCGGGCCAGTGTACACAGTATAAACTGTGTACAC
Source organism: Sander lucioperca (assembly GCF_008315115.2). Taxonomy (NCBI): domain Eukaryota; kingdom Metazoa; phylum Chordata; class Actinopteri; order Perciformes; family Percidae; genus Sander; species Sander lucioperca. The sequence goes on from NC_050187.1 coordinate 29,932,732, forward strand.
TGGCCCGAGTGGAAACGGGGCTCCTTATCCTGACAGTGTGCCACATTTCACGTAACAAATAGAGCTTTGTAAAACAAGTTAATAACATGCATAAATACTGTATGGATTCAAACTTTATAACCACCAAACAACAAGCCTGGATCTATCATTATGGCATCCTGGGCACTCACTCAGTTCCACGTGCCAGAGGACCTGCGTTTTGCAGTGGGTGGACAGGAACATGTCCAAATGAATTGTAATGTTGCGTCGTGTCTGCATGTTCGCTAATATGTTCACCATAACAACAAGCAATAAATGGGGGAAGGCAAAGAAAACTAATTCAATCACTAGCAATCTCTATATTTCACATTTCATTTATTACACTTAATAAAAAAACGTTTAACAGTCCTTCCAGAAAAATGCGGAGTTTTTTTGTGATTGTTGCGGGCAAAAATCCTAGATTATGCGGCACATTTTCTTAAAAAATGCGATGGAATATGCGGGATATTTATGCAATTTTATGCAATGAAATTGCGGGAACTTGCAAAAACTGCGGCTCCATCATGGCTTCATCGCGGGGTTTGCAGCTTTTCGATGATGTTCACGTCGCGTAATTACGTCACTTCATAACGTTCCCATAGCAACAGGGGAAAATGGCTGCTCTTGTGCGACTTAAACGCAACATTTTTCAACTTTCTGCTAAGATATATGTGACTTTTTTGCAACGAAAATGCGGGGATTATGAAATCATGCAAGCCCCACATATTTTGCGCAGAAATCGGCAATTTATGCGGCGAAAATGCGGCGTATTTGAAAAAATGCGGCGTATTTGAAAAAATGCGGCCCCAGCATAAATATGTGGACTTTGGCTGTTTATGCATTGAATTATGCAATCGCATAATCGCGTTTTTCTGTAGGGACTGGTTTAAAAACAGGCACACTGACTGTATATTTGTGGTGATTTTAACACAAGTTCGTGAGCTATATGGCATGACATTCTCCCTCTCTCGACCCTCTTATTTTGCGGTCCTTGCTTCCTCCCTCCTGCATCCCTCATCTCTGTCTCTCTTATATAAAGAAAATGCCATATGAAATAACCTTTAAAAAACTGGGACTGACCTCCATTCCCCATTGGTTTGGTGTACCGAGGTTTACTGTGTGTGAATAGGGAATATCGACATTTTGCTCTGACTAGGGACTAATGTGTTGTGAATCTATGTATGACCTGGAACTCCAGTGTTAAAGGACCTGACACACAGACACACTGAAGACGCACACAGGTACACACAAAGCCACATCAAGACAAACAGTGTAAATGTTCGTAGGTACTGTACCAACAATATGCTTATAAGACAACCTGTTTCGTTTTAACACACACACAGGTCATACGCACAAAACATTTTCTTCTATTATGCTGTACACACACTGACAATGCACACATCCACACAAGCATGCACAAAAAAACAACTAAATATGCACAAATGCACACATAAAACTAGGGCTGCAGCTAACGATTATTTTTGTAATCGAATATTCTAGCGATTATTTCATCGATTAATCGAGTAATCGGATAAAAAATGATTTTGCCTTAACCTCTCAAGGATCACTGTACCGTGGACGGCACACTGTGTGGCTGTGGCGTCGCTGTAACCTCCATTCACGAATGTTTTTATAACTTTAAAGCATTAAATCTTCAAAATATACAGCCATGTGACAACAATTGAAAGCTTATGGTTCAATTAAGCCCACATACAAAGCATAAGATGATTTATAGCAGTTACACAACTGTTATAAAACATAGCTTCTTACCGATTTTTCCTGCTAAAAGCTAAGGAGTTAGCCATCACTAGGGTGTCTTTGGTGTCTTTTTAGCCTTCAGAGGAGTTTTTCTATCCAGCCTGGAAGTTGTGCCTTTTTTCGGAGTTGTTGAGCAATAAATCCAAACTCTTACATCCTAGATTTATCCACTTGATGTCCATAATTTATCACGTGTTCGGTCATTACTGCCGCTAGCTCCGTGCTACAGTCTAGCATAATTCTCCCATGATGCTTTGCGAGATTGTGTTGACGTCTTTCAACCAATGGGAAGGCAGGTCCGTCATACAAAGACTATGTAGTTGTAGTAGCGAATCTGAGCGAGAACAAAGGCTATATAGTAGGAAAGATAGGTCACTCCATCTATCTAGTCATATCAACTCACGACATTAGGCTACAACCGCTAAAAATACTGCACGTTCTAGCTAGCGCTAGTACGTTAAGCTAACATCAATATGTTACCTTGTGTCGGCTGGGCTTGGTGAGCTGACATTAACAACAGGATGTTTTCGGCTAAGGTATTGGATCATAGTTGATGTGCTGTTGTGGTACGCAAGTTCTACTTTGCAGTACACACATTGTACCTTGTTACCTTCTTTTTTTAGTTTGAAATGATCCCAAACCTTTGACATTTTTTGCCTTTTCCTGGCGGTATCTTGGCTCTCCGCCATCGCGCCACTGAATGTTGTGTGCGTCGTTAATAACGGTCCGTGTGAAACAATGACTCTGAGCAGAGCGGGCCGCATAACGCGACTGATTGGAATTAAACGAAGCTTCGAGGCAGAGAATTTGCCTCTGAGCTTTTTTGTAATCAAATTATTTGAATTATTCGAGTAATCGTTTCAGCCCTACATAAAACTCAGGCTCTGTCCTTTTATTCAGGTGTGTGTTTGGGGATCTGATCAGAATTTCAATCCTTCTCCGCAGAAATAGAGAGTGATTGACTGCTGTCTTTTCTTTTCTTTTTTTTTATCCCCCTTTGCTATTACCCAGCTCTTTCTTTTCACACATCACCCTTCTCTCTCCATCTGTCTCCCTCACTGCCTGTCTGTCTCAATCCCCGTCTTGTTCTCTCTCTCTTGTTTTCCTCCCTGTTTAATATGCTTAGTTGTCTACCACAGTGCAGGCCCAGTGTTTTGTGAAATTACTCATGAGTTTGCATAATCGTACACACGAGTGTGGCACTACATGTTAAGTCCACATATTGCAGGGCTCTGATAGTTGAGTTTACAGCTCGGGCTGTTTGAGTTATTTCAGGAAAGAGAGACTGATGTACATGAGGTGGATGTGTGCCAGTACACTGTGACATCACTGTTGGGTGTGCTTACAGGCAGGGTCCGAAATTAACACTCGCCAGTTGCCATATGCGGGTAAATGTTCCGTTTGGAGAGCAAATCTCAGCGGGCTATCCGCCACATGGCGAGTAAATGTTTGTACCAAACTAGTTCTGTTTTTCAGTCTTTATTTTGTTGAAGCTGCAGCTACTTTCTTCTGTTGCTCCTGTGTCTGCATGTCAGAGCTTCGCGGGGATCGGGCCTACACACACAAACACTGGCACACACACCAAAAGCCAGCCACCACCTTCTGTTTACTGATAGCTAGCGTTTACCTCAGGCTAATTAATTAGCTAGTAAGTAGCGATTTTTGGCAGCAAGCCTTCCGAAAGAAAGCACAATGATATTAAATGTTAACCGATCATTAACCGTTGACCGACAAGCAGGAACCCACCTGGGAGGCTCTGACACACTTTGCGCACTCCGTGTCTGCGGATAGCTGTAGGCTTGCACCGATGTTGATGTTCTGTGCATTGTTGTGGACACATGCAGCCACTTTCTTTAAACCGCTTTCGGGACCAACACAAGTCCACAGCGGCCCGCAGCGTGTATGTCCGAGCCAGGTTGTCAGCTGTGTGTCTGCCTGACATAAAGTCTGTGTGTAGGATGGCCGATTTAACCCACCGGTCCTCATCGATATAGTTTCATGTATCACGTAGCTCTCCACAAGCAGAAAAAAGAGGAGGTAAAACGCAACTTGCTAGTTCAAAGTTAGGACTAGCACGTTAATTAGCAGTTAAGAAATAGATTATAGAGCATATTTACATTTTTATCATGCAAAATATGTTTTTAAAACTTTATATTTATTTATTAATATTGGTATAACTGATAATATTAGGCTAATCAGTAAAAAATGCGATTGTCTGTTAACGGTTAAACGGTTAAACATTAACATCCCTAACAGCAGGACTTGCAACCCCAACCATAAAGTTTTGTTATGTAGGCCTAAGTTACAAAAAACCCTGCAATTTAATATTTTGGCCGGTAAAAAATATGCTTGGCCGATGGATTTTTTTATCTACCCGCCAACTTGACGATATTGGGTGGTGTATTTTGGTAAACGGACTGGATCTTCTTGCTGTTTGCCAGCGTCTCGTGTGAAAACAGACCTGGCGCTTATCCTACATGCATGCTTCTGGGACGCACCGCGTCACGGCTGGTGGAATATCAAGCCTTGACTGGAATGGCCGCGATTGCTCGCGGGGGCCACAGCGCCTCCGGAACGCAGCACAGACGAAAAATAGAGGTTACATATTTACAATATGTCAGGATGCACTTCAAAACAATGTGTATCTACAACAATGTAAAAATACTAAAATGTTGTTATAACACAAATCCTGCACCTGCGGAATGAGATTGGTAACATTTTGTTGATTTAGTGGAAGTAAGTATCCATGGTAATTATTTGACAAAGACTAGGAGAAATGTCATGCTTATAAAACTGAATCTTTTTGGATGTATAAATCCGAAACTTGTCCCAACTGTTACCCCACCAACGTTGGCGGTGATATGCTGTCAGAGGAGCTGCCTCAGGTTATGTCACTACAGTTTAGAATCTGCAGGTCTGAGACTGAATTAACTAAATCTTGACTGATACATCGGTGGGACTTCACAATGATCCAAAGCTGTTTTTTCACAAACGGTGTAAGTGTTATTTGGTATATAAATGATATGGTATAGAAATTGAGTCTTGCCTTGTTGTATATTTAGTATTGAAAGAAAGCTTTTAGATTTTTTTGACAAACTGTTTTGCATCCATATTCTTCCAAAAAAGTGCAGTCTACGAAAAAATGGCCGCTATTCATGTGAAATTTCAAATACATTTGACAAGTGCACATATCAACTCTGAACAAACCTGCAAAATGTGATGCCATTTCAATCTTAATGAGATTATTATATTTCCTCTCAATATTCTCTTTCAGAAATCTAGTATCAGTCAGGCTGTAGACGTGTTCATGTTCACAAAAATCAGACCCAACAAAAATGAAATCAAAGATCTTGAAAGAAAGAGCTTGACTGTAATAAGAAGTCCTCCATCTGTAAAAGGCTGCTGATAGGGAGGCACAGTGAATTCACTTGACTCACTTGATTTAAAAAAAATTATATCTTTGTTTTGTGTAAAGCCCTGTGAAGATTGTGTGAAAGAAACATTTCTGGTAGCCATTGTAAAGATAACTTCAGGTCTCTCAGAGGAACATTGAGGAGAAATATGCAGTGACGTCTGAGGCAGCAGTAATGGAGGATAAGTACAGGGCAGAAGCAGAATGGTGGGATTCTGATGACTATGTGTGAAATATATTTCAAAGTTGAGTTTTATATCTTTTGCCATATAATACGATTGCCCATTTTTACAAAATGGCCCTATAAAGTTTTTATGGTATTGTATCATTTCTTTTTATGATATTGTATCATATACTGCGGGCTACTTTACCTCGTTTTACTGAGATGAAAACAAAAAAAAACAGTCTTGTCTGAAAAGAGATGCAGCTAATGGAGTTATGAAGCAAACTCTTTTATTCCAGCAAAAACTGCAAAGAACAGTGTGAAGCAAAATGTCTTAGTCAGTGAGATTTACTGGATGCTCTGCAGCCAACCGTCTGCTGTCCGCCTGCTCTGGGCTGGCCGACTGCTCTGCACACTTTTGTTCCATAATATTTTGGTTACTTTATTTGGTAAAGTCACCCCCATGTTAGTCTATATCGACGGCCGTTCATTTACGGCAGGGGTCTTCAACGTTGTTTAAGCCAAGTACCTCTTAACTGAAAGAAAGACGGAGCAGGGACCCCTTACTATATATATGTATATGTATAAAATGAAGTTGCATATTAAACTGGGCCTACAATAACTTGTAGGGCGGCCTAAAGCCTCTATACCTTTTTGCATAGCATAATAAGCTATTAAAATGATAATTGTTGGCATGATTTTATAAATCATCTTTTAATGTTGCACATGTGGCACAGTGAATCTTTAGGCAGTAAACCTATCATCAATGGGGATTTATATTTCCTAATAATATGTTGGAATTATGTTAAGACATTTTAATTTTTTAAAAAGGCCCCCCTGCAGTGACTCTGAGGACCCCCTTGGGGTCCTGGAACCTCTGTTGAAGATCTGTTATTTACGGGATTGTTCTGCTGCTGGAAGTGTCGTCGAATGTCCCTCACTTTCTGCTTTATTTGAGTTCACTTTAAACTCCGATTGCATCAAGCAACATTAACCAGAACCTCTGAGCACTGTTACAGGCTGATAATGGCAAGTTTTAAGAAAAATTTGGATTGTGCAACAAGACAGGCCTGCTTGGTTATTCCAGGGAATGATTGTAAAGATTTACGAAGAATAAGTTTACGGCATTTACTCTCTAACTGGGACGTTTTGGGAACGATTGCCGGAGGTTTGCTGTGGACTAAGTACACACGGCGATACACTGGTAAGAGCAAATTACGTTTAACAATGTACCCAGCTAATTTAAAAATAAATAAATAAATAACGTTACTGTATTGTGTGAACAGTTAACTTAATTTAATACTGTATGTGGCGTTTTCTTTTGTGGGATGCAAATGTTCCACCTAAACAAGTTCCACGCTTGTGTCCAGAGTTTAGCGCCGCCCAAGACAATTGTGATTGGTTTAAAGAAATGCCAATAAACCAGAGCACATTTTTCACCTATCCAGGAATGTGTGGAAGGTCCGGACCTTCCTCCGCAGCGCTATGGAGATAGGTCTGGCAATGCAAGACTACCCCCACGTAAACCTCCCTGAAATAACAGAAACCCCTTTATTCATGTTTTGATCATGCTTCCACTTTAATTGTACGGTTTTCAACCAGCTGACATGATTACACACAAAAAAAAAACTTACCACCTCTGTAATCCACAACAGTTAGTAGCCTATACTGAAGGTATTTGCTTTACCCTGGTGACTGTCTTTGCAGCCTTCTAAAGGAAGCAAGTATCTATCCATCTGCAGTCTCTAACTCCAGATTTCCACTGAATGCAGAACGTCTGTGGACCGGCTCCACTGCGGAACGGCTCCATGCTCCGCCGTCCGTCAATACCCACTAGGTCCGGATTTGTTGCGGCCATGACTGACAGCTGTAGTCACGAGGGCCCACGAGATCTCGCGAATTCACGTAGAATAGAACCACAAAACCAACAACAGTTTGTTTCCATCCAGAGGAGTAGAGGGGAAACAACTCTGTGCTGTGTTTTCAAGGTGTAGTGCAGGGAAATATGATCCGCCTTGAGCATGGTGGATTTTATTTTGAAAATTAACTGGATGTTTGTTTTGTTTCTGTGCTTGACTTCCTGTCCCGCACTATCTGCCCTGTGCTGAATTGCTGCGGAGCTCTCCGGCGTCCTGCAAAAATAGAAGCTCTGCGTATCTGCTCCGGAGGGCTGCGGATCGCCGGAGCTGGGACGCAGTCGGAACGCAGCTGTTCAGCAGTCAGTGAAAATACACACATTGACTTTAATGGAAACCTAATGACTCCGCCGCCGTTCCGGAGCGGATCTGCAGCCGTTACGCAGCCGGTGGAAATTGGCAGTTAGTGGAGCGATGATGCGCACTGTCGAGCTACAGTTACGCACGGTAGATCAGCTAGCAGGAACCTATTTACTTCCCGGATTGTCAGCAATTATTTTTGGATGTTAAACAGTCAAATCTCACTAAATGCAAACAATTTCAAAGGTCAAGAAATACAACATGAAAAAACTAGACCGCAATTTAAATTCTTCTTTCATTGTGTATGGCACTAGGTGGTATTAAACTGCAAATGGTTATCGTTGTGATCGTGTGTTGTGCGTGCTGATGTTTCAGATGCTGTTCATGTTTATGTTCTGCAGCTGATATTATTTCCGTGGAAACACAGTCTGTTGTTGTGAAATCAAGATTTCACAATACTAACTGTCCATTTTGAGGAAAGGCGGTGGAGAGGAGGAGGGAAAGAGGGAAAAGAGATGAGTCAATAAGAGATGGAGCACAGAGTGGGAGAGGTGAGGGGAAATGAGTGTGTACTTTTGGTTGTTAGACTGTATTGCTTAACAGCAGTCAAATTGCATAGTTTAAATGTTGAAATGGGGGAATCTTGAATGCATGCAGCTGATTGTTTTGAATGTAGCTCATTGTGCAAACTAAGACACAAACGAGTTTTAACAGTCAAACAAGGGGACAAGAGCATTGATGAAAAGAGAAATGTGATTTTGTGTTAGTGGAGTTGGCCTAACATCACTTCAAAGTCCATCTGTTTCGTCTGCTGATTTAGTTAAAATTGAGAAATCCTGAGCTTGGATCCTTTGTTGTGCAAAATGAAATGCAAACAAAAGAAAGCAGGCAGAAGTAAGGAGTAAGAGATGAGCGGAAAAGAGAGGAGAAAAGAAAGCAAGGGAGTGTTTACTTTTACCAATTGGACTGTCAGAGCTTCACAGCCCATTTCCATCTGCTGTTGACTTTGTGGTGAAATGCTGGCGTGAAGAAAACTTTTGAGCAGAGCCTCCTCTTGGGCAACAGGACATCTAAACAAATCGTAATGCCATCAGTGCCTTTTGGAAAGCTCAGAACTCCCAACAGGTCAATTGCTTCATTTTGCCTTTGATGCCAATATATTTTATGTCCATGTTGTGATTCGGTCTCAGGGTCAGGGAAGGAAATGTCTGCTATGCATCGGGGAGTCAAAGTCAACATGTGATTACAATACAGAAAAGAAAATACAAAGTTTCTGTTTGGGAGAGCAGACAAGAGGAGAAAAGATGGTTGGAAGAGTGTTGAAATACATTCCAAGTTAAACATCAAGTCATCAATCTACTAAAATGTTTCTTGGGAACGAGCTAAGCTAATTGTATTGGAGCTAACACCGTTCATGAGACATATTTTAGCCCGGTGTGTCATTAGACTAACAGCATTTTTCATTGAAATTGAGAAATTCCTAAAATATATGTATTATACGAGACATAATAGGCATGTTTTTATGCAAACGTACAGATAGATGACAAATCAAAGAAACAACATCTGAATAAATGAGTGGAGAAACTTAGTATGAAAATGATGCCAATATGTCATATGGCCTTTGCAGTCTCTAGCTATCAATCTAATTGGAAACCTACGGGATATTTTGGGGCAGTGTGACTTCGATCGGACTCAACTACAAGGCGCCAAACGCTTCCTGTAGACAGGTACACTTTGCATGCTGGAATGCAAATAGCCAAAATATACTGTTGCTAGCAGCTAGTGGGAGATAGTGGGAGAACGAATCAAGGTCTGACCTGGACTAGCAGGAAAGTATGTTGCCTTCTTCATATTTGGGGCCTTGTTCAGGGCCTTCTTGTTGTGTTTACTTTATCACTCCCGTCTCAGACACATATAACCAATGAGCGGAGTAAACTTTTTCACGTGGCTTCTCGTGGTGCATTGTTGTTCGCTTGAATTCTTTTCTGTGAAAAGACACCCAACTTTGGCTTTGGACCACAGCAAGCAAACTATAGGTCCACCATAATGACAGTACTAAATAAGGGAACGTCTCTTAGAAGAATAGTATTCATCCCTCCAGTAGAGTTCCAGAGACTTGGGGAGTCTATGCTAAGGAGCACTAAAGCTGTTCTGGAGGCACTTTACTAAGACACTTGATGTTTTTTTTCTTCATTAAATGTTACCTAGTTGTATAGTAAAAGGTGCTCCAGTATCATGAACCATTTTCCCCTTGTAGGAGACGGTACCAGTTGATGTATCACAGAGGAACAATAGGAGACAAAGGTTTGTGTAAGGGCAGACGAGAAAGAGGAACGATAGACGAGGATTGTTTAGAAAGGAGACAGCTATCGTCATATCAGATCAGATCACATTAGAAAGTTGATCCAGTGGGACAAATGTTGAACACAGGTTGTTTATTATCCACAGACACAGCCAAGCAAGTATGGACCCCGTGAACTCTGTGTCATATCCATCTCATCACTCCTTCTAGTGGAGGTGGACGTTGAATGCAACCCAGTGTTGCACAGCGTTGATATCTGAAGGGCAGAGACGGGACTGGAGAAGGAGGATATTTACTCATCACATTCCACATCTGTTAGAGAATAATAAGTAAGGTTTTAGTGATTTGCAGGCGTCAAGACATCTTGGTAAAAACTGGGTTTAATCGTGTTTTAGACATGTACGTATCGCCATCCTTTCCTGCTTCACACTGCAGTCATTTAAATTCACTTTCGGACGGGACGCAGCGCTCCACAAAATAAACAAAATATTGCATACTTATTGCGACACTTTTGACATAATATTGCGCAACGTGATATCGCGATAACGATATTGAGTCGATATATCATGCACCCCTATTGTAAACTCAGTTCAAACGCCAGTGAGCTGCAGCCTTTAGTGACATATATCTGGAAATATAATTGAAAGTTGTGACCTTTGTGGTTGTGATGCTTGTTGATGTTTTCTGACAGGAGGCCTTCATTTTACAGTTTTTTTTTTTTTTTAATTCACCACCTCACTGGCTGTGGTATATGGGCATTTAGACTGTGTAGTGTCTAAAAAATGGCAGCTGGCTCGCTTTCTCTCCCAGTAAAAGCCTTTTTAAGGCTCCTCTGAGATTAATAACGTTGGACAACATGCTTAATGCTGGAGCGTTAGCTTGATGAGTTTTTGGGGTTCAGGCTAAAGCACATCCAATGACTTTCGGCTCTGTGTGCAAAGAACTTTTTGTAGCTTTTCTGTTAGGCTTGTGGTTGCTGAAATAGGGTTGGTTAGGAGGACTCTGGGAAAGGTAATGGGTGGTGAGGTAATTTCAACAGACACAGGCACTAGACTGGTGTCATTATTTGCGAGGGATAGTCAGAGGGAGGTAGAGAAATATAGAGGGAGAGAGACATCCAGTCAGAGACAGAGGGTGATTAGGGTTAGACATGGTGCCACAGCTAGGCTGGATCTATAGAAATAGCCTCTTAACATGATGTATGAGGTACACACAAAAACACACTCACAGAACTGGTGATGGTAGCATTGTGCTGCCAGTAAGGCTGGAAGAATATAACCTGGTAAGTAGTGTAAGTAGTGTTATATATCTTGTGCCACTGCTATCAGGAAACATTGATGTTATATTAGAGTTGTAGTCCCCCTGCGTGCATTTATTCTAAATTAGGAGTGCTGCTTAGTTGAATGTGCTTACACACTGCTATTTTGTTTTGGCCAGCCTCTCTGTAGTTTGTTTCTTTTTTTCAATTTAATTCGCAGATTTTTTTTCTTGGAACACAAATTGTTTTACTGCTGGTTTGTTATTGCTTTTAGAGGTCCAATTCTTTTCCAAAAAAATATATGAAGTAAGTTCTTGTTTTCTTCAAAACATTGCTTCTAACTAAACTAGCCTAATCGTCCCCTTTGGATTAAATATTGTATATTGAGAGTTTGTGTGCTCTGAATTTCTGAAAACTTAGTTCATTGTTGGTAATACGAATATAGCAGCTAGCATGTGGAAGGACTTCAATCAATGGCCATTCAAATCATCTGCTCTTACCCATTGTACATGCACTGTGGTACAGAGGATTGCAGCTGTGGCCATGACTAAAAGTGAATGGCTTCATCATATTGAATTCACTTGAGATGACAGAAAGGAGATTGGAATTAACACGGCTGTCAGTGTGAAACCTGGCATTGCTAAGGAAGAGTGATAACTAAGAATAAATGGAAACAGACCAAAACATGTAATAACTACAAGCTGGCTCTAACAGCCATTTCTGACAACTAATGTCTACTATTTGGTAAAATATCTACATAAATGTCACAAAACCGAAATGGCTGCAAAGCTACAATCATCTGCAGTTCAACGTAAATAAAATCCACGACACTCATACAACTAGTTTGACTAGTAACTAGTTTAACTAGTAAATATATTTTACTGGTTGACTACATTATATTTCTATGATATTGCTTTATTATTACAGACAACACTAGTATGTAAGTATCATTACTTAATCACATTATATATTCTGGTGTACGCTGTTTACATATGCTAGATTTGCTGACTCGCTGCTGTTAACCACACCATGTCTCTTTTTTTTATTCTCTCGCAACACCTGATCCCTGTCTAGGGATCAATAAAGGCTTACCGTATCTTTTACGCCACTACAGATGTGAAACTTGATAGAAATACATACATTACCCACATGGGTTGTTCCCACATGGAATGAGGATGGTTTGGTCATTTTGAACAGCAGTGTTGGCACTCTGGAGCATTTTCTCTCATCCTCTCTGAGAGACAGGGAGATGGAGAAAATACAGATGAGTACGGAGACAATGACATAAAAGCAACGGGTCTGTTTCTTTATGGTAATGGTCCATTATGTGCTGAATAACATGTTAATGTTTATTCATCAACAAAAAAGAAAAAAAAACATGCATTACTGTACGAGAGTAGCTTTTTTCTCTCTCTGCCCATCCCTTAACACGTTTTGTGACATCTCTAGCTTTCACTTCCTAATTTATTTATTTTTTTATCCTAAAAGCAAAAAGATGAATTAACAAAACCATCCGTGCCAAACATGCTTCATTTAAAGGTGCAGTAGGTAAGACTTATAAAACTAACTTTCTGTCATATTTGCTGAAACTGACCCTATGTTCCAGTAGAACTACATGAAGCAGGTCATTAAAGCACCACCTACAGCCTGTAGTGCGATTTGCAAAAATCCACCGCTCCCTGTTCAGACGCACCAATCAGGACCAGGGGGGGTGTCTAACTGCGTGGCAATCACTGCTCATGCACACTCATTCATTCTCCCTTATGGGGGGAGGGGCTTAGGAGACCGTTTTGGGCTTTAGCAGAAAGAGGGGAGGGACTGAGAAGTTGTCGATGTTCAAATTCTTTGGCTAAGTCCTGGATCTTCACAATCCTACCTACAGCACCTTTAACTATGTACCCGTTTTGTAGCAGTATGCCAGTGCAACGCCAAAACATTTAAAAATAAAACATGAGTGCAAACATCTTATCACTGGAGACATAAACGCGGTCAGCATACTCTTTTCTTTTACATCATTACATTCACAT